>NW_006922731.1:40694-46627 GCF_000298275.1 Orycteropus afer afer | reverse complement strand
GTGGAACAATGTTGTCATGTACTTTGTTATGCTAGTTGAGCTTGATGCCCCCTATGACCATGGTCTCCACCCCACAGACCCAGCAACTCACTTCCTCAAGGTGTTTGGTCATGGTTAAGAAGTTACCATCACTTTGTCCCTGTTCCTCTATCATATATATTTTTATATCACATACAAATACATATATAGAAATATCATTGGCCAAACCTATTTATGGTCATGGGTATATCCACATTTGCCTACCTATACCAGATCATCTTGCCTGTCTACCTATGTATCTGCCCAGATTAATATTTGTTATTCTTGATCATGTGGTACTGTATATGTAATAGTATTTATCTTTGTTATCTGTACCTCTTGTGCACCTCTCTATTTTCCTTCTCCTTACTGACATTGTGCTGGTCACCTGTTTTTGATATATTGCCTTTCCTTTTGCCCAAATCAGTATGTCTCTTACAAAGCTAGCAATGTTCCCTCCTCTCTCAGCTCTCTCTGCTAACCAACAAAGTTAGTTTCTTTCCATGTGTAAACCTTTCCTTGACTTTTTATGATAGTGGACTTCTGTGGTTGACTTATTTCACTCAGAATAATGTCCTTCAAGTTCATCCAAATTATGATGTGTTTCATGGATTCTTCATTATTTTTTCATGCTGCATAGTATTCCATTGCATGCATGTACCGTAGTTTGTTTATCCATTCATCTTTTAATGGGCACTTAAGTTGTTTCTATCTCTTTACTATTGTGAAGTGCTGCTGTAGTGAACAGGGGTGTGCATATATCTGTTCATATCCTGACTCTCACTTCTTTTATAGGACATACTCCTAGTAGCGAGATTGTTGAATCAAATGGTATTTCTATTTTCAACTTTTTAAGGATACATCATACCATTTTCCACAGTAGTTGCACCAGTTGACAATCCCACCAGCAGTGCATGAGAGTTCCAAACTCTCCACACCTTCACCAGCATTTGTTGTTTTCTGCCTTATTAAACTTTGCTATTATTGCTGGTGAGGTGATACTTCATTATTGTTTTGATTTGCACCTTCTTTAATGGTTAATGATAGCGGGCATTTCTTCACGTGCTTGTTGGCCATCTGAACATTTTCTTTGGTGAAGTGTCTGTTTACATCCTCTGCCCATATTTAAATTGGATTGCTTGTCTTTTTGATATTGAAGTGTTGAAGTTATCAATAAATTTTAGAGATAAGTACTGTGTCAGATATATTGTTGCCAGTTTTTTTTTTCCCAATCTGTATATTCTTTTTTCACTCTTTCAAGAAAGTCTTTTGATATGCATAAGAATTTCATTTTTAGAAAGTCTCAGTCGTCTAACTTTTTATCTGCTGTTTGTGCTTTTTTGGTTATGTTTGATGGTCTATTTATGCCATAAATTAGGACCACTAAATTTGTCACTATTTTTACTTTTCTCGTTTATACCTTTAGGTTTTATTTTAGATCTCTGATCCATCTTCAACGTATTATTCTATATGGTGTGAGGTATCAACTCTGTTTCAATTTTCTGCAAATGGATGTCCAGTTTTATCAACACCAGTTGTTAAAGAGACTGTCTTTTCCCTCTTGTAATGGTTTCTGGTCCTTTATCAAAGATCGACCATCCATAGGATGTTGCACTAATTTCTGGGTTCTCAATTCTTTTCCATCATTGTATGTGTCTACCATTGTAGTAATTTCAGCTCCTTGAAGGAAATTCATTCCGTCATTTCTTTTGATAGGTCCAATATGATTTAATTAGGGAAAATGCATAAGTGAAAACAGCAGAGAGTATTATGACAAATATCTAGGTGGTTTTCATATCTGTTCAAATGTAACTATTAATTAAATCTAACTTTTAGAATTATTGTAAAAAAATAAAAAGTATATTTAAAGTGCTTAGACTAGAGGTTCTTAATGTTAGCTAATCATTATAATTATCTATGAATCTTTAAAAATATCTGATGACCTGGCCACAGCAAGAGCTGATTCAATCAGACTCTCTACATGTGTGTTCCTTGGTCATCCCAAAATAGAACCAGGGTTGAGAAGCATTGCTGTAAATTATTGCAAAGCACTTTCTAAGTGCTTCAATAATGTTACTTCTTGTATTATCATTAATATATATCCCTATATTAAAAATAGGAGCTCTGGTAGCATAGGGTTCAAACCCACCAGCCATTCCTCGAAAGTAAGGTTGGGCAATCCTACTTCTGTAGTGATACTGCCTCAGAAACCCAAGAAGGGGTCACTATGAGTCAGGGCTGACTCAACGGCACATAACAACAACAACATATTAAAAATACACACATTTAATAATATTTGCTTCATACTCATGTTTTATAAAAATTTGAAATATTACCAATAAAACTTGATTCTCTTGCCATCCCTACCTGATCCCACTCCTTGGCACACTTCTCCCCAAAGGCAAACTCTGTCATGAATTTTATGAGTATATTTTCCCCTCAATATTTTGGTAATATTAATATTGATTTATATATCCACAAACATTTTTCTTGAAAATGTAGCTGAATAGTATTATATTCTAGATATTGCCCCCCAAAAGTTCTTTTACTATAACACCATGTTTTAATTGTCTCTGTGAAATATGTATATCTGTTTCAAACACTTCAAATGATGCTTTGTATTACTGAGAAGGGAATCTTTTTATTTGCCAATTTCTTGTTACAACAATCCTATGAAAATTGTTGTGCCACTCCTCAGATTACACAGTTGAGAACAGTTCCAAGATTGGCAGACCACTGAGATGAAGACAGTCAAATGCAGGATACAGATGTTCCAAATATCTAAAGAATTTTCTCAAAACTTCTCCTTATGTATTGGAAGCAGGTCATATCCCGAAGAGATAATTAGCTGCTCAGAGCAGATTCCACCATGGAGTTGGTTACAGTTTCATCATGGGGAATAACTACATCAAGCTGCCTAACCACTTAAAACCATGGCCCAGCCAAGTGGACGCACAACCTTATGGTAATGGTGATCCCATTATTTTTAAAAAAGAAAGAAAGAAAGACTCTCTGCTGTTGAGTCAGTTCCAACTCATAGCAACCCCTCCTTGGGTCTCTGAGGTGGTATCTCTATGGAAGTAGATTGCCCAGTCTTCCTTCTGAGGAGTGGCTGGTGAGTTTGAACTGCCATCCTTCTAGTCAGCAGTCAAATGCCTTAGGCACTACACCATCATAGATCCACATAAAAATTCCAATCCTACATAGGAAATAATCCCATATTTCAGATTTCCAAAGTAAGCCATCAATTACTATTCATAGAAAACCCTACAATCCACAGAAGTCATGCTATAAAGTCCCTTATAAGTCATCTGGTCACTGCTATTCTAGCCAATCAACTGGAAGAGATCTATATTTGTGTCCATTCCAAAGAAAAGTGATCAAAAAGAATACATAAATTATCAAACAATATCATTAATATCACACAAAAGTAAAATTTTGAAGAAGATAATTAAAAACTTGAAGCACATGCTGATGAAGATAAAATATGTCAGTATTGATTGCACCTCAATACAAAGAAAACAAAACTCCTTACAACTGGACCAATAAGCAACATCATGATAAATGGAAAAGAAAGATTGAAGTTGTCAAGTAGTTCATTTTACTTGGATTCACAGTAAACACTCATGGAAGCAACAGCCAAGAAATTAGACATCATATTGCTCTGGGCAAATCTGCTGCAAAAGGCCTCTTCAAAGTGTTAAGGAGCAAAGGTGTCACTTTCAAGACTAAAGTGTGCTTGACCCAAGCCATGGTATTTTCAGTAGCCTTATATGCTTGTGAAAGCTGGACAATGAATAAGGAAGGCCGAAGAATTGATGCATTTGAATTGTGGTGTTAGCGAAGAACAGAAGGAAGAAATCTGTTTTGGAGGAAGTGCAGCCAGAATGTTCCTTAAAAGTGAGAATGGCCAGACTTTGTCTCACCTACTTGGGTCATGTTGTCAGAAGGGACAATTCCCTGGAGAAGGACATCATGCTTGGTAAAGTAGAGGGTCAGCAAAAGATACTTTATGAAATGGATTGACACAGTGACTGCCACCATGGGCTCAAGCATGGAAAGGATTGTGAGGAAGGCGCAGGACAGAGCAGTGTTTCATTCTGTTGTACATAGGTTGCTATGAGTTGGATGATTTAACAGCACCAAACAACAAGTCATTTGGCCCATTCTCTTAATTCACAGACCATCTCCTCAAGTCATAAGAGAAAGAATCAATGATTCTGCCTCTCTTTGCTCCTCTGGAACCAAAGCAGATTTGAAAAGAAACACAATCATTCAGCACTAATTGAGGAAACAAAGCCCTGGAATAGGAATCTGGAAAACAAGGTCAGAGTCCAAATCTTTCAGATATTAAATTTGGGATGCCTGTTAATACTTTAACCTCTCTGGGTTGGTGTCCTTCAGCAGGAAATGAAGAGAGTAACATCTATTTCTAGGATATGTGTCACAGGCATTGAGAAGTTTGCCCTCAATAAATATTTGGTCATTGTTTTTTAATCAATATGGGAATCACATATTTATTGATGAAATAAAATTCTATAAAAAAATTTAATATCCTTTTATTTGATTATATGTGAGAGGTAGGAGCTTATCTTGTCCCAGGAAATTCAAGTATATAATGTGCTGAAATCTTAAAATATACTAAAATCCACACTAGAAGATTTACTTTCCTCTTCTGTTTTGGTTTCACTTTTTTATCTTGTCTCTTGCCCTATAGGACATCCTTGTAGCAATGAAAGCACAGACAGGAAAGCAGTCAATATTTGGAGGCCGTACAAAATGTGTATTCCATCTGGTGAGGTCCACATGCAGAGTGGCTGTTTACATTGTTGGAAAAAAAGCATTTGCAGTGAATAAGTTGGTGGTCTTGAAAAATTCTATCATGCAACCTCCAGAGTCATTTCTATCACCAAGGTCGTATTTTCTAACTGTCAATGCTTCTTCTTTGTTTCCAATTTTGGCATTCCAATCACCACTAGTTACCAATGCATCTTAATTGCACATTTGGCCAATTTCATACTGTAGAAGTTGGTGTTTAAAAAGCCTTCAATTTTTTCATCTTTGGCTTTAGCATTTTGTGCATAAATCTGAATATTAGTAGTATTATCTGCTCTCCCTTGTAGGCCTGTAGATATTATCATATAACTGACAGCATTGTATTTCAGGATAGATATGAAAATGTGTTTTTTTACCATGAATGTGATACCATTCCCCTTCAATTTGTCATTCCCACCATAGTAGACTATATGATTGTCTGATTCAAAATGGTCCATTTCAGCTCACTAATGCCTAGGATATTGATCTTGATGTGTTCCATGTCACTTTTTACAATTTCAAATTTCCCTACATTCATGGTTTGTACATTCCATGTTCCAATTATTAAAGAATGTTAGCTGTTTCTTCTTATTTTGAGACATGTCACATCAGCAAATGAAGATCTCAAAAGCTTTACTCCATCCACATCATTAAGAACAACTGTACTTTAAGGAGGCAGCTCTTCCTCAGTCCTATTTTCAGTGTCTTTAGTGCTTAAGACATTTTGACTGCTAACCAGAAGGTTGGTGATTCAAACCCACCAGCCACTCCATGGAAGGAAGACTGGGCAATCTACTTCCATAAAGATTTACTGACTTGGAAACCCAAAGGGGATAAGTATGAGTTGGAAATTGATGGCAATGAGTTTGGTTTGGGTTTGGTTTCAAACTTAGGAGCACATTATTCTGTGCTATATCAGACATTGTTCCACTGTTATTCATAAGGTATTCAATGGCCAGTTTTTTCAGAAGTGGACCAGGCAACTTCTTCCTGGTCTATCTTAGTCCAGAAGTTCTGCTGAAACCTTTCCACCATGGATAACCCTAGTGGTATATGAAATACCAGTGGCATAGCTTCCAGCATCATAACAACATGCAAGC
>NW_006922731.1:37879-38444 GCF_000298275.1 Orycteropus afer afer | reverse complement strand
TATTAAATGATTCTTACTCTTGCAGATACAATTAAATGAAATAGTGCTGTTGTTGTTGCTGCTGCTGTTGTTAGATTCCCTTGAGTTGGCTTCAACTGACAGTGACCCTCTCTGTACAACCAAACAAAACACTGCCCAGTCCAGTGCCATCCTCACAATCTTTGCTGTACTTGAGCCTATCAATGCAGACACTGTGTCAATCCATTTCGTTGAAGGTCTGCCCCTTTACTTTACCAAGTTTGATATCCTTCTCCAGGGCCTGGACCCTTCTGACAACAAGACCAAAGTATTTGAGAGGAAATCTGGCCATTCTTGCTTCTAAGAAGCATTCCAACTGTACTTTCTCCAAGACAAACTCATCTGTTCTTCTGGTAGTCCATGGTATTGTCAGTGCTCTTTGCCAGCACCACAATTCAAATGCATCAATTCTTTTGTGGTTTTCCGAATCCATTGTCAAGCATTCACATGCATATGAGGCTATTAAAAATAACATCGCTTGGGTCAGGTGCACCTTAGTCTTCAAAATGACATCTCTGATCTTTAACACTTTAAAGAGGTCTTTTGC
>NW_006922731.1:35269-36389 GCF_000298275.1 Orycteropus afer afer | reverse complement strand
CTCCCAAAAATCAAGGCATCTGGAAAAAATTAGTCCAAGGATATGATGGATCCCAAGACCAGAATAACTAGATGGTGCCTGGTGACCAATGCCAAGCACTCAGAAAGGGATCAAACCTGGAGATCCTGGATAGAGTGGGAGGAAAAATGTGGAACAAAATCCCAAAACATAAAAATGACCAGAATTATTGGTCAGATAGAGTCTGGTGGAACCCCCAAGACTATGGCCCCAGGTTACCCTTTGGACCAAGAATTGGATTCACTCCCATGGATTGGCTTTCAGCCCAACCGTAGGAAAATCTACATGCAGAACATCTATCCCAAGTTAGTGCAATCACCTACTCTAGGGAGATACACCCCTTAGAGCAATCAACCATGGGGCACCAGAGGGACAGCATTCACATAGAGAGAAAGCTGGACAGGCAGGAGTGCATAATTAAGAAAGGCACAAGGAGGGGGTAGTCATAGGGATGGTAGGGGAGGAGGGTTTGTTTAGTCGGGATGGTAATTAGGGTGTGAAATCAAATACACATGAATTGATGAATGTAAAACAAATTTTGCTCTGTAAATTTCACTCAAAACATTGAAAAATAAAAAAAGGAATTGTGTGCTTGTCCTGGAGCAGTTCATAGCCAGGCCTGTGAGTGGTGAAGTTCCTTGGAGGCAATCTATATCCCACTATGTTGCCCAGGAGATAGGCAAAAAAGTTGGGAAGAGATGATTTAATTCAGTGGTAAAAGAGTAAATTAGGCTGTTGATTGGTCAGGTTTTCAGAGAGCCCCAAATTACTCCCTTAGATATTAAGTCAGTATCTCTAAAGGACATATGCATACTCATGTAGTAGAACACAGAAGGAGACCAAAGACAAGAGAATATGCTAACACACTGTGGTAGTTATGTTTGTGTATCAACTTGGCTGGGCCTGGTTGAGTGATGGGCAGCTGGTGGTAGTTATTCCCCATGATGAGACTGGCAATTAACTCCATGGTGGGATCTACCACAAGCAGCTGAGTAGCTGCTTTGGGTATGTGGTCTGCTTCCTGTATTTAAGGAGAAGCCTTGGGAATGGTCTCTAGCCTTTGGCATACTTGGACCCTGCATGTAGCTGTGTCATTGCTCAG
>NW_006922731.1:5268-6483 GCF_000298275.1 Orycteropus afer afer | reverse complement strand
ATTGTGTTTTAACTTTCTCTGGGAAGTACATACATCTATTTCATGCACTTTAAATGGTGTATAGTATTGCTGAACAAAAGATTATTTTATTTTTTAATTTCTTGTTAAGATCATCATAGTATAATTCCTATTCCATTCTCTACATTGCAAAATTGATAATTTCTATATGATACATGCATGGAGCATAGTTGGAGGTACAAAACTGATGAATGTCCAAATTTACAATTAATTGCCAACACATATTTACTAGTAGAAAGTCAGACAAGTACATGTTCTTATTATCAAGGTATGGAATCACCTAAACCCATGAAAGTTGTCTGATGATGGTCATTCCATGATAGATGCACGTGAAAGTTAGCATCCTTTATAGCAAATACTATCCTCACAGCTCAGATTTCTTAAGTATGCAGTAAAATGCATTACTATTCATAGAAAACCCTATAATCCACAAGATTCATGCTGTAAACTTTTATGTAAACCATTTGGCCCATTGTCCTGATTCACAGATTAACTCACCAACTCCTAAGAGGAAGAATCATTGGTGCAACTTCCATTTACTCATCCAAAAAGAAATGCAATCGTCCAGCTTGGATTGAGGACACAGAGCTCTGGAATAGGAATCAGAAGAACATGGTTCAAATCCCATAACTGTCACACAACAGATTTTAAGTGCATGTAAATCTCTCAACTTGTCTTAACTGAAAATAGGGAACATAATACTCATCACAAGGATGCATGTGGTAGCTAATAAAGGTTTGACATTTAATAAATACTAGGACATTGTTTTCAATCGGAATTTTAATCCATAGGAGAGAAGTGGGTTTATTGTTGAAATACAGTCCAAGTTTTATTTGATTATATAGGAAATATAGAAGCGTAATATTTTTTAAAATACATCCCAAGAAAATTGAAATCTCAAAACATGCCCAGGTTCACACATTAAGATTTACTTTCTCCTTCTCTTTCTGTTTTTGCTTATTAATTTTCATTTTTATGAAAATCTCACAAGTTTTTTAAGCAATTGAATGTTGTACACTCTATTTAGCAGGTGTCACAAATAGTTCATGACATAGACATATTTATACCCTATTTTATCTCGTCACCAGTCCCATGGGATGAAAGCACAGGCAGGAGAGCACTCAGGGCAGAAGTCAGACAGCCTGCACTCTCATCCTGTGAACCAAGAGGGCTGTATTCCGTATCTCACACAGATAT
>NW_006922731.1:3868-4843 GCF_000298275.1 Orycteropus afer afer | reverse complement strand
CACACACACACACACACATCAGCTGTGAATAATCTCAGATGGTAAGGCAGATGCTAAGAGATACTAGGAATTTGCCCCATGGCACATAGATCATAAGTAGAGCAGAAAGGATTCACAATTAAATTATAGGTCACTGAGGCCCAAGCAGTAACCATCTCTACTCTGTCTCCTAATATTTCAAAATGTTTAAAATAGATGTCCAGGGAACTTAACCAAAGATGCATCTAAGTTACACTTTATACTCATTCCACTTACAACTTTAAACTCATTCTAGCTTCCTGACTAGGAATGGAATCCAAGATTTTGTCTTTATGTCTCCATTGAGATCGAGTTTAGCTAACGTATAAGAAGGAAGGAGGAAGTAGACAGCTGAGACAACCTTCAGGAGGCCCAAGGGAGAAATCTGTCCTGAGTTATCCGCTAACTCCTGACATGAACCCCCTCCTGTATTCTCAACTACTCTTCTGCTAGTTGAGGCAGCAAGGGACACCCCCTGCTATCCTCTCTGCTCTGGCAGGAACCATCTGAAAAGGAGCTCAGAGAATCTCTGCCGAGAGAGACTAGGGAAGTGAGTGGCAGTGTGGGTGGCCAGGGGAGAATATGGCTAGATTCCCTGTGTCTGTGACAGACTGCCTGGCTTCAAACCTCCCTTCAACTTTTCTGACCATGACCTGACATAAGTTATGTAAAAAGTCTGTGCTCCTTTTCTCTTTTGTGAAATGACCATAAGGTGTGCTGCTCTTTTCTGGGTATGGTTATGCAGAAAAAGGAAACAAGTTATACAGAAAACTTAGTTCAGATCCTGGCACAGGCAGCCTTCAATTAACATTAATGATACCGTGGTTACATTCTCATCATTGTTATTCTCATCATAATCTACAAGATCATTTTGTTGTGTTTTCATGACAGGTGAGAAAGATCCATGTCTCGTGCTGGTAGGGAAGTGCCTACAGGAGCTGGAACCAATGTGGAAGA
>NW_006922731.1:2590-3523 GCF_000298275.1 Orycteropus afer afer | reverse complement strand
ACCAGTTATGTAGTTGTTTGGCCTTGAGACTTAAATGCCCAGAGCTCTCAATTAGCCAAATCTGTCCATGTTATTCGGTCTCTGAGGGCTTGTTAGTATTAATGAAATAGGAAGAGGAGAAAGTGAATGTCCCTCCCCTACTAAGGAGGAAGTTCACCTGTATCCCTCACTTTCCACCACTGAGATGTAGGGATCTGAACGTGAAAATCACTTTTCTTTTTTTCACTTAAAACATCAAATTTGTGACCTAGCATCCCAAAGCCCATTGGCTTCATAATGTAATTTGAGGAAGATTAGGTCTTTTTTAGAGTCCTTGTGTGGTGCAAATGGTTAAGTGCTCAGCTACTAGCAGAAAGGTTGGTAGTGCAAGACCACCCAGAAGTACCTTAGAAGACAAGTACCACAACCTGCTTCTGAAAAGTCATGGCCTTAAACACTCTATGTAATGTGGCTCTTCTCTGCACATATGAGTCAAAACTGACTCCATTTTTTTAATTAAGATTTGTGTCACTAAGAAAAACTTCCTGTATTCCATCCTGTAGTTCTTGGATGTAGTTCTCAGTTTTGTGCTTTAGTGATTTATGGTTTTTTTTTTGTTTTGTTTTGTTTTTTTGTTGTTGTTGTTTTCAAATAATTTCAATGACCCACTGGTCTTTTGACTATCAGAAGGATAAACCATGCTGCATAGATTTCAGCAGAGCTTTCAGACTGAGACAGATGAGGAAGACTAACACAACAGCCAGAGTAATGGACTCAAAGAAATCAATGAACATGAAGATGGTTTAGGCCTGAGAAACATGTCAAACTGTTAGACATAAGTCCACTAGGATCAGAGCTGACTTAAAGAAAACAAAAAGATGAAGGGCTCATTTCACTCCAGAATAAAATTTTCCTAGATTTCTTTGTGCTCAGAACTCAAAGTCTTTAATAAAA
>NW_006922731.1:0-1160 GCF_000298275.1 Orycteropus afer afer | reverse complement strand
TATATATATTTTTGCTAATAGTTCACCAACACGTATAAGAAGTGGCAATGATGATATTATGTAACAATCTTCTGGCATAGTGTGACCATGGATATACCATTCATGTCTTGTGACATTTCTAAAAGTGAATTTTGGATTCATTCACCCTCACGCAATAGGCAGAAAGTGTTACTTTTGATCATATTTGTATAATAAAGGTATAAGCCATGGTCAAGTAGCCATGGATCGAGTTTGATAACAGCTTGGTAACTGGAAAATAACAATTAAAGGTGCTTATTCTGGGACAATTCTCAGCCAGGGCTGAGAGTAATAGAGTCCCTTATAGCCAATCTACGTGTGTTGCACCAGAGACCAGAGAATAGCTGGACAGAGGGCTGCAAACATATCACCTCATATGCATGTAAAGTTGGACTATGAATAAAGATCAAAGAGGAGTTGATGCTTTTGAATTGTAGTATAGCAAAGAATACGGAATACACCATGGACTGCCAGCAGAACAACCACTCGTATGTCAGTTTGATGTACTGTTGTGGTTTTCATGTTGCTGTGAGGCTGGAGGCCATGCCACCAGTATCTCAAATAACTGTATGATCATTCATGGTGGACAGATGTCAGAGGAGCTTCTAGACTAAGACAGACTTGGAAGAAGGAAGGGGCCATCCACTTCTCAAAGAATTGGCCAGTGAAAACACTATGGATAACAGTGAAACACTGGCTGGTGTAGTACTGTAAAACTTTATGAATAGCCCTGAAACTGTCTGATATAGTGCTGGAAGATGAGCCCCTTAGGATGGAAGGGAGTCAATATATGACTGGGAAGAGCTGCCTCTACAAAGTAGAAAACCAAAAGACCAAACTCACTGCTGTCGAGTCAGATCCGACTCATAGCAATCCCTCCTTGGGTTTCCAAGGCAGTATCACTACAGAAGCAGAGTGCCCCATCTTCCTTCTGAGGAGTGGCTGGTTAGCAGTCAAATGCCTTAGGCACTATGCCACCAGTCGACCTTAATGACGTGGATGGAGTTAAGCTTTCAGGACCTCCATTTGCTGATGTGGTATGACTCAAAATGGGAAGAAACAGCTGCAAACATCCATTAATAATCAGGACAAGGAACGTACGAGGGAGTTCTGGTGGCTGTAGTGCCTAAGGCATTTGAGTG
>NW_006922730.1:275829-278454 GCF_000298275.1 Orycteropus afer afer | reverse complement strand
AAAAAAAAAATTAACAAAAAAGGAAAAAAACAAAAAAGAAAAATGAAGCAATATTTTTCCTCATACTATATGCAAAAACTAACTCAAGATGTATAAAAAACTTAAATGTAACACCTAAAACTATACAGATCATCAAAGAAGAGTAGGGGAAAACTTAGAAGCTTTTATTTATGGCATAAATAGACTATCAATCATAACCAAGATGCACAAACAGCAAAAGATAAACTAGATGACTGGGACCTTCTAAAACTTAAATTCCTATGCACATTAACAGACTTCTCCAAAAGGGTAAAAAGAGAACCTATAGATTGGGGGGAATATATCTATGTATCTATATCTATATCTATCTATCTATCTATCTATCTATCTATCTATCTATCTATCTCTATGGCAACAGCATATATGACAAGGTACTTATCTCTAAAATTTATAGAGAAAACTTCAACACTTCAACATCAAAAAGACAAAAAATTCCAATTGAAAAATGGACAGAAGACCTGAACAGACATTTCACTAAAGAGCATAATTAGGTGGCCAACAAACACATGAAGAAATGTTTGCAATCAATGTTGTTGTTGTTGTTATGTGCCCTCGAGTCAGACTTGACTCATAGCGACCCTTTCTTGGGTTTCTGAGGCAGTATCGTTATGAAAGTAGAATGCCCAACCTTCCTTCCAATGAGTGGCCAGTGGGTTTGAACTGCCAGCCTTCTGGTTAGCAGTGAAGTGATTTAGGCACTATGCTAGATGCAAATCAGAACAATGAGATATCATCTCATGCCAACAATAATAGCAAACTTCAAAAAGATGGAAAATAGCAAATGCTGGTGAAGGTTTTGAGAGATTGGAACTTTCATATACTGCTTTTTGTTATGAGCCATCGAGTCAGACACTACTCATAGCAACCCCTCCTTGGGTTTCCAAGGAAGTATCACTACAGAAGTAGATTGCCCCATCTTCCTTCTGAGGAGTGGCTAGTAGGTTTGAACCGCCAGGCTTCTGGTTAGCAGTCAAGTGCCTTAGCCACTATGCTACCAGAGCTCCCTCATATACTTCTAGTAGGACTGAAAACACAATGGTATTTCTATTTCCAACATTTAAAGGAGTGCCATACCATTAAAATATTGGAGATAGAAATATCATTTTATCCAGTAATCCCACTACTGGGTATATACCCTCAAGATGTGTGAGCCAGGACCAAATACATATATACACATACAGGTTCACTGCAGCGCTATTCACAATAGCAAAGAGATGGAAACAACCTAAATGTCCATCAATGGATGAATGTATAAACTTTTGTACATACACACAAAGGAATACTATGCATTATTAAAGAATAACAAATAATCTGCAAAATATCTTATGGGTGAACTTGGAAGACATTATGTTGAGTGAAATAAGTCAATCATGAAAGGACAAATATTGTATGAGTCCATTATTATAAAAAGTCAAGGAAAGTTTATACACAGAAAGAAACATATTCTGATTGTTACCAAGTATGGGTGGGAGGAGAGGGGAAATTACTAACTAGGTAAAAGACACATATTTATTTGGGTGAAGGGAAAGGCAATATACAATTTGTGTGTGACCAGCACAATATCACTAAGGAAAAGGAAGACATGAAGAGGTGCACAAGAGTTACAGACAACAAAGGAAAACACTGTTATATACACAATACTGCATTAACAGTAATAACAAACATTAATCTATGAGTCTATATATAGGTCAATGGTCAAGATGATCAGGAATGGGTAGGCGAACAGGACTATACTCACAATCATATATAGGTTTGGCAGATGATATTTCTACATATGCATTTGTGCATGCTGTACAAGTGTCCATATATGCAGTATAACTAAGAGGAGGCAAAATTATTAAAACTTGTTGACCATAAGCAAAAACCCTGAGGCAGTGAGTCACTGGGTGTACAGGCTCAGGACCATAGTCATGTAGACATCAAAGTCAACTGAGATAATATAGTCCACAAAGACAATGTTCTACATCCTACTTTGGTGAGTAGCATCTGGGGTCTTATGAGTGGCCATCAAAAATGCAACTATTGGTCTCTCCTCATCTGAAGCAAAGAGTTATGAAAAAAATCAAAGATGCACCAGAACAATTAGCCCAAGACAGTAGAGGATCATTTGAGCAACAGCTTCCATGACCCCAATACCAGAAGGACTAGATGGTGTCTGGCTATACTGCCAAACATTTTGAAATGGATCACATTTAGGAGATCCTGGACAGAATGGGAGAAAATGTGGAACAAAACTCAAAATAGTAAAAAGGACCAGTCTTACTGGTCTGATAGAGAGTGGTGAAACCTCTGACACTATGGCCCTTAGTCATTGATCAAGCCAGGAACTCAACCCACTCCTACGCCTCAGCTTGCAGCCAAACAACAGACAGAGCTATGAGATGAACAAAACCAGGGAGGTAGCACTCCTTAGAACAATCAACCATAAGAGACCAGAAGGACAGCATTTTCCCAGGGATAAAGCTCAGAAGGCAAGAATGGATAGGAAAGAAGGACAAGTGGAGTTGGTAACAACAGGGAGGAAATGGGAAGAGTGCTATTACTTTGTGGGGTTCAAAATCAGTGTCACGAAAGAAGATGTGTATG
>NW_006922730.1:271566-275224 GCF_000298275.1 Orycteropus afer afer | reverse complement strand
GCTAGGCCAAGTGGTTAGTCTTGTGATCAGGCTAGTATTAGGGTTAGAGGTTTTGTGTTCTGTTATGCTTTAAGATATAGTTAGAGTTTGGGATGGGGCTATGCTTAGGGCCTGGTCAAATGTTAGGGCTAGAGTTACAGTTAGGGTTAGGGTTAGGTTTAGGATTAGAGTTAGGGATAAAGGTTAAGGTAAATGTTAGGGTTAGAGTCTGAGTTAGGTGTTAAACTGTGCTAGGCCTAGGGTTAAGGTTAGGCTTAGAGTGAGCATTGCCTTAGGCCTAGGCCTAGAGCTTGCTCTAGCATTAGGGAATAGTTGTTTTATTATTAGGATTAAGGTTTAGGTTTAGGGATTTGGGTAAAAATTAAGGTTAGGCATTTGATTAGTGGTTAGGACAGGGTTAATGTTAAGCTTAATATTAATGGTTTGGTTAGGACTATATCTAGAGCAGGGTCCACATTAGGTTTAGGTTATGGTTAGGGGTTCGTGGTTATGGTTTGGGTTAGAATTAGAGTTAGGGGTTAGGCATAGGGTTAGCAATTAGATGTTATTGTTAGGGTTAATGTTATGATTAGGGTGGAACTAAGCTTAGGGAAGCAAAATGACTATATCTAGAAAAAGACAATGGAAAAGCTCAACATCATCAGTCACAAAAATGTTAGTGGCCAACTGTTGAATAGACCATCAATTGCTCATATGCAAGTTTAAGTTGAAGCTGAAGAATATTAAACAATTCCACAAGAGTCAAAATACAAACTTGAGTATATCCCACTAGTATTTAGAGACCATCTGAAGAAGAGATTTGACACATTCAATACCAGTGACCCAAGACCAACTGAGTGGTGGAATACCATCAAGAACATCATATATGAAGAAAGGAAAATGCAATTGGCACAATATAATACATTAAAAATCTTGTTCCACAACCTACATTGGTGAGTAGTAACTGGGGTCTTAAAAGCTTTCAAGTGGCCATCTAAGATGCAGCTAATGGTCTCCTATCATTGGAAGCAAACAGTGTGAAAAAAAGAAAAAAAGATAAAGATATTTGGAAGCAATCAGAATCAGCCCTAGGACATGATGGACCTCAAGACTGGAAGAACTAGATGGTACCTGGCTACCAATGCCAACCACTTAGGAGAAAATGCAGGACACACAGAAGTGCATAATTATAGCTATGAGGCCATGGCGATGGGGGTGTTACTTGGAAGGGTGGGGAGGAGAGTGGGTTAGGTATGGGGATGATCATTGTCGAGTGAAACCAAATATACATGAAATGTTGAATGTAAAACAAACTCTGCTCTGTAAACTTGCACCTGATGCACAATAAAAATAAATAAATAAAAAGACAAAAAAAGAAACAGAAGACAAAATTAGATTTCAGAAGGGACTCTGAAATTTGCACTTGAATGGAGAGAAGCTAAAGTGAATGGAAGAAATGATGAAATCAAAGAGCAGAACAGAAGATTTGAAAATGTGGCTTGAGAAGACAAAATAAAATATCATAATAAAATATCATAATAAAATGTGCAAAGACCAGGAGGTAGAAAACCAATAGGCAAGAACACAGTTGGCATTTCTCGAGCTGAAAGAACTAAAGAAAAAATTCAAGCCTCTAGTTCCAATATGAGTGAGCTCTGGTGGCATAGTGCATAAGGCATTTGACTGATAACCAGAAAGCTGGCAGTTCAAACCCACGAGCCACTTGTTGCAAGGAAGACTTGGCAACCTACTTCCGTATAGATACTGCCTTGGAAACCCAAGGAGGGGTTGCTATGAGTTGGGACTGACTCGAGGCAATGAGTTTTTTTTTTTTTCCAGTTGCAATATTGAAGTATTCTAAGAGCAAAGTATTGACTGCTGTAGCAAGCATAAAAAGTAGATGGAAAGAATACATAGAGTCACTATATATATATATATACACACATATATAAAGGTTGATGTTCAACCATTTCAGGAAGTAGCATATGATTAAGAACAGATAGTATTGAAGGAAGAAGTCCAAGTTGCACTGAAGGAATTGACAGAATACTCAATGACATGTTTCAAAAAATACATGCAATGCTGGTAGCTGTCACTTGTTTATGCCAAAAAATTTGGAAGACAGCTACCTGGCCAACCAACTGGAAGAGATCCATATTTGTGTCTGTTCCAAAGAAAGATAATTTTTAAAATTTGTAAATTAGTGAACAATATAATTAATACCACACACAAATTAAGTTTTGCTGAAAATAACTCAGAAATGGTTGAAGCAATACATTGACAGGGAACTGCCAAAAATTCAAGCTGGATTCAGAAGAGGACATGGAACAAAGGATATCATTGCTGATGTCAGACGGATCTTAGCTGAAAGCAGAAAATGCCAGAAAGAGGTTTATCTGTGTTTTACTAACAATGCAAAGGCATCTGACTGTGTGGAACATAACAAATTATGGATAACATTGTGAATAATGGGAATTACATAACACTTAATTGTGCTCTTGAGGAAACTGGACATAGACTAAAAGGCAGTCATTCAAACAGAACAAAGGGATACTGCATGGTTTAAAATCAGGAAGGGTGTGTGTCAGGATTGTATCCTTTCACCATACTTATTCAATCTGTATGCTGATCAAATTATCTAAGAAGCTCTACTACATATGAAGGAGAACAAGGCATCAGGATTGGAGGAAGACTGATTAACCACCTATGATAGGAAGATGACACAACTTTTCATGCTGAAAGTGAAGATGACGTGAAGCACTTACTGATGAAGATCAAAGATTACAGCCTTTGATATGAATTACAACTCAACATAAAAAAAAAGAAAAACCCTCATAACTGGATCAATAAGCAACATCATGATAAATGGAGAAAAGATTGAAGCTGTCAGGGATTTCATTTTACTTGGATCCACAGTCATCACCCATGTTAGCAGCCATCAGGAAATGAAAGGTATGTTGCCCTGGGCAAATCTTCTGCAAAAGGCCCCTTTCATTTGGTACAGAGCAAAGTTGTCACTTTGAAGACTAAGATGCATTTGACCCAAGTCATGGTGTTTTCTTTCTTTCTTTCTTTCTTCTTCTTCTTCTTCTTCCTCTTCTTCTTCTTCTTCTTCTTCTTCTTCTTCTTCTTCTTCTTCTTCTTCTTCTTCTTCTTCTTCTTCTTCTTCTTCTTCTTCTTCTTCTTCTGCTGCTTCTGCTTTAGGTACAAATTTACAGAACAGAGGTTGTTTTACATTCAACATTTTGTGTACATTTGGTTTCACTCCCCAATCACCATCCCTGACCCTAACCCATTCTCCTCTCCTCCCTTCCCAGCAACCCCCGCCCCCATGCCCCTCATAGTTATGCACTCCTGTATGTTTGGCATTTCATCTATGTGAATGTTGCCCCACTGGTGCCCCATGGTCGATAGCTCCAAGGGATACATCTCTATAGATTATGTGGATGTGTCACCCTGGGTTGAGTGGTCTGCCTGTATGTCTTATTTACTATTGGGCTGAGAACCAGCCCCTGGGAGTGAGATTTATTCCAGGCCCGAAGTGTATCCCAGAGCCATAGTATTAAGGATTGCATCAGATTGCACCCGGCCAGTAATTCTGGTCATTATTGTGTTTTTGGATTTTGTTCCACACTTTTCCTCCCACTCTATAAAGGATCTTCAGTTTTTATCCCTTCCT
>NW_006922730.1:266272-268591 GCF_000298275.1 Orycteropus afer afer | reverse complement strand
CTACTTTTTAATGTAGGTTGTAGAACAAGATTTTTATGTATTTTGTTGTGCCAATTGAGTCTGCTGTTCCCCAATACTATGGTCTTGAGTCAGTAGATCCATTGGCTCTCTCTCCCACAGTGTTTGTCTGCCTGTGAGGGATAGCTCTATGTCTGTCTTCTGTTGCTTCTGTAAAGATTGTGAGTATTTTGTATCACTGGTATCTGGGTAAGATTTGTCTCAGCTGAATCTATCCTTGGTCTAGAGTATAATCCTATTCATTGACCCCCATCTGATCTTCTCAGATGTTTATATGTTTATCTGTAGCCTGGTGTTTGGTGTTAATGGTAATGCAGTATTGTGGATATACTGGTATTAGCCTCTGTCATCTATATCTTACGGACACAATTCAATGTCCTCCCTTTCCCTAATGTTACCATGGTGGTCATAGACTTCTATACCATCCCTCACCATACCCACCTCAGCATGTGGCCCCCATGTAGCTCAAAATTATTCCCTCCCCTCATTTCCCCTCCCCACTCCAGTAACCTACAAAGTGAGTTCCCTTCCTTAAGCAAACCCTTCCTTGTCTTTTTACAGTAATGGGCTCATACAATATTTGTCCTTCTGCGACTGACTTATTTCATTCAGCATAATGTCCTCCAGGTTCATGCATGTTGTGAGATGATTTGTGTATCCTTCATTGTTCTTTAATGTAGCATAGAATTCCATTGTGTGAATGTATCATAATTTGGTTATCCATTCATCTTTTGATGGGCATTTAGGTTGCTTCCATCTCTTTGCTATAGTGAATTGTGCTGTGATAAACATAGTTGTGCATGTTTGTTTATGTCCTGCCTCTCACCTCTTTAGGATATATTCCTAGTAATGGAATTTCTGACTCAATGGTATTTTCAATTGCTTCATGTGCATGTAAAAGCTGGACAATGAATAAAGAAGTCCAAAGAATAATTGATGCATTAGAATTGTGGTGTTGGTGAAGAATATTGAAAATACCATGGACTGCCATGAGAACAAACAAATCTGCTTTTTTGGAAGAAGTGCAGTTTGAATGCTCTTGAGAAATGAGAATGTCCAGACTTGTCTTTTATAGTTTTCTCATGTTATCAGAAGAGACTAATCCCTGGAGAATGATATCATGCTTGGTAAAGTAAATAGTCAAAAAGATGGATTGATACAGTGTCTCCAATGATGAGTTCAAGCATAGCAATGATCGTGAGGATAGCACAGGACCAAGCAATGTTTTGGGATCATTATGAGTCAGAACCCACTCAATGGGATGGAAACTAATAACAAAGATTTAGGGTTTTGAGTATGTTTAAACTTATATTTAGGGGTTAATCAAGGACTAGACCCAAGATTTTGTCTAGTATTTGGGTTGAGGTTAGTGTTAGTACATAAATTTAGGGTTGGAGTTTGTATTTGGCTAGTGAGAGTATTGGGGTTAGGGTTGTGTTAGGGTTAATGTTAGGGTTATGGATTAGGATTTGTGTTATGATTAGAGTTAGGGCTAGTGTTAGTGTTAGGAGTATGTGTAGGGGTAAATGTAAGGTTTAAGGATAACATAAGTGTTAGAGTAATGGCTAGGTTTAGAGTTATGTTAAGGTTAGCATTAGATTTAGTGTTAGAGTTAGGCTTAGAGCAGGATTTGGGGGTATGGCTTGGCATAGGTCTACATGTAATGTTAAGGTTACTGTTAAAATTAAGGTTAGGGTTAGATTAGGTTTAAGGTTAGGCTTAGGCTTAGAGTTTGGCCTTGTTCTAAAGCTAGATGTAAGGCTTGGTGTAGTGTTAACGACAGGGTTAGTATTTGTGTTAAGTTAGGTTTAGGGTTTAGGGTTAAGGGTTAGGGTTTACACATAAGAATTTATAGTTAGGATTTGGTTTAGTTTTTATTTAGTTTTAGGATTAAGTTTAAGAGTTGGTTTTGGCTTGGTCTTATGTGTTGAATTAGGGATAGGTCCTTGTCTTGGTCTATTTTTAGGGCTAGGTTAGTGTTAGGGGTTAGGTTTAGGTTAGGGTTAGAATTAAGTTAGGCTTAGAGTTAGGGAATGGGCTAGGGCAAAATCCAGTGCTTGGTCTCAGATTATGGTTAGGACTGGTGTTAGGGTAGTGGGTAGGTTTAGAGTTAAGATTAGGGCTAGAATTAAGTGTTGAGTTAGGTTTAGGCTTAGAATAATGGCAAAGTTTAGAGTTAGTTTAGGGTTACATTTAGGCTAGGGTTATACAGTTAGGTTTTGGTTTAGAGTTGAGGTTAGTCTCAGTGTTAGAAGTTGGAATAGAAGTAGGCCTAGGTTTTGGTGTAATGTTAGGGTTAGA
>NW_006922730.1:261801-266162 GCF_000298275.1 Orycteropus afer afer | reverse complement strand
GGGCAATCCTACTTCCGTAGTGATACTGCCTCGGAAACCCAAGGAGGGGTCGCTATGAGTCGGGGCTGACTCAACGGCAAACAACAACAACTATTAGGGGTTTAGCTATAGCTAGTCCTAGGGCTTCTTGTAGTGTTAAGGTTAGGATTAGTGTGAGGCATAAAATGTCAGAGTAACAATCAGGATTAGGGTTAGCATAGATTTAGGTGTTGGTCTAGGGCTAGGTCCAGGACTTGTTCTCATGTAAGGTTTAGGATTATGGTTAGGAATGGTGTTTAGGTTTTGGTTAGGGTCAGGGTTAAAGTGCAGGCCATATTTAAGGTTATGGTTATGGTTAGGAGTAGGGGTAGGGTTAGGGTTGAGTTAGGGTTAATTTTTGAGGTTAGTATTAAAATTAAGGTTGTGATTAGGGTAACAGCTAGTGTTTGAGTTAGGATTAGGGTTAGGGTTTATGGTTAGGATAGCCTTAAAATAATCCTTGGACAGGGCTGGGCCTAGGTCTTGCTCTTGTTTTAGGCTTAGGTTTAGGCTTAGGTTTAGGTTTGAACTTGGGCTGGGTCTAGATATTAGACTAGTGTTATATTATACTTTGGTTTAGAGTTAGAGGTGATAGGTTAGGGTTAGGCTTAGAGTAAGAGTAAGGCATTGGTCTAGAGCTAGGCCTATGGCTTGGTCTAGTGTTAAGGTTAGGGTTAGAGTTAATATTATGATTAGGATTTGTGATAGGGTTTTGGTTATTGTTTCAGTTAGGCTTAGAGTTCTGGTTAGGTTTATATTTAGGGTTGAGAATAGAGTTAGGAATAGCAGTAGAGTTAAGGGTTAGTAGTTAGGTTTACATTAGGGTTAGAGTTAATGTTAGGCTTAGGGTTATGTAGTGCAATTAATTACTTGATATTGATTTTCTAGCTAAGGTTTCTGTGACTCCCACCAGATTACTGGGTGGAACTATGCAAATGTAAGGTGCTGTGGCCCACAAAAGGGAGTGAATAATTTGCTAGTAATTTAAATAAGGTACATGACACCCTTGTGGGAGTGGGAACATGGAAATAAGGTGTATGGAACCTGAATGTTAAGATTAGTCAGTTTTGTCATTCTGCCATGCTTAAAGTGGTACAAGGGAGTATCCTTCTGCCATCAAGAGAGAAGAGCCAGAGGTGGACTCGAGTATGTTCGTGGACTCAAGACCCCCATGCTGGACCTCCTTGGCAGAGATACTAGAAGAGAGTCATCAGAGAGATGCCAGCCACAGCAGCAGAACCAAAACTGGCACAGGAAAGCATTGGGCTTGCCAGCACACAGAATGAGAAAGCTGAGTGCCTTTGGGTAGGATGCTTACTGGTGGAGTGGGGGTGTACCTAGGTGCACATATTGTCAGATAGAGAGGCCAATGGCCAGAGAGGCATGCCTGAGGGAATAGCAGAGGGAAGACTGTCCTGATCAAAGAATTGTTTCCTGAGCATGTTTCTGAACCTGTTACTTTCCTAATAAACACCATGATTATGAGCATTGTCTGTGAGTTCATTGTGGCCATTGCAAAGAATTATCAAACTCAGCAGAGAAGTAGAGAGTGAATTGGGAGGGACAATTGGTGTTAGAATTGGTAAAATGTGGGAGGGTGGCGGAATGTCTGGCTTCCACTTCATAGGAACCAGTCTTGGGCTGTTGAGGGTAATTTCGTCTCCCTCTTGTGAAGTGAGAGAAAGTCAGAGGATGCCATCCCCATGTCCTTTTTGCAGGTTGCTCTAGGGTTAAGTGTCATGGTTAGTGTTAGGCTTGGAGTTAGGGTTGAGCTTGAGATAGGCTAAGGTTGTTGTCTTGTGTTAGTGTTAGGTTTTGATTTAAGGTTAGGGTACAGTGGTTAGGGTTAGGGTTTGAGTTGTGGTTAGGCTTAGAGTTAGGCATTCAGCTAGGTCCAGGTCTAGGGTTAGTGTTAAGGTTATGGTTAGATTAGAGTCAGGGTTAGGTTTAGGTTTAGGTTTAGGTTTAGGCTTAAGTTATTCCTTGGTTTAGGGCTATGCTTATAGCTTGATTTAGTTTTAGAATTATGGATAGATTTACTTTAAGTTTAGCTATTGGGCTAGGGCTAGGCTTGGTCTAGTTCTAGGGTTAGGGTTAGGGGTTATGAATAGATGTTAAGAGATAGGGTTACTTTTAGGGTTAGGGCTTGGAATTAGGTTTAGGGTTAAGATTAGAGTAGAGGTTATAAGATGGTGATAGAGTCAGGGTTAGGGATTGGGCTTTAGCTAGAGTTTCTTCTATTATTAAAGTTAGGGTAAAGATTAGGGTTAGTGGTAGAGTATGACTAAGGTTTAGGGGTACATTTAGGGTTAGGTTTAGGGTTAGTGTTAAAGGTGAAGAGTTATGGTTTTGGTAAGAGTTAAGGGTAGGATAGGGATAGGCCTAGGACTTAGTCTGGTTTTAGAGTTAGAGTTAGGCTTAAAGTTAGTGTTGGAATTGGAGCAGGCCTAGGTCTTTCTCTAGTGTAAAGTTAGGGTGAGAATTAGGGATAGATTATAGTTAGGATTAAGATGAAGCTTAAGGTTAGGGTTACAGTGGTCTTAGGGTTTTCCATTGGTCTAGTCTAGGCTTTGGCTTGGTATAATGTTAGTGTTAATGTTAGGTTTGGGTAGGGCTAGGTCTAAGCTTTGGTCTAGTTTAAGGGTTATGGTAAAATTAGGTTTAGGTTGAAAGTTATAGATTAGGGGCTAGGGGTTAGGCAGGAAGTGTATGTATTAGGTTTAGGGTTAGAGGCTGTACTAGGTATAGAGCTAGGTCTTGTTCTATTTATAGACATGGTTTGGGTTAAGATTAGGGGTTAGGGTAAATTTTAGGGTTAAGATTAAGGTTTTAGATGGGGTTGTGGTTAGTGTTAGGTTCAGTATTAGGGTTGTGGTCAGTTTCAGGGTTAGGATTAGGGTTAGGTTTTTGTTTAAGCTTATTGTTATGTCCAGAGTTTGGTTTAGTGTTAGGGCTAGGGGTAGAATTAGGGTCATGGTTAGGGTTAGGGATAGCAGTTAGGTTAACAGTTAGGATTAGGATTAGTGTTAGAGTAATGGTCAGGCTTAGAGCTAGGTTAGAATAAATATTAAGTTAAGGTTTACAAATAGAGTTAGGCTTAGAGTTGGAGGTTGGGCTTGAGCTAGAACTAGTGTTAGGCTTAATATTAGGGGCTTGGCTATGGCTAGGCCTAGGGCTTTTTTCTAGTTCTGGGTTAGAGTTAATGCTAGAGGTAAGTGTTTATGATTAGGTTTAGGTCAGGCTTAGAGTTAGTTTTTCTGTATGGCTAGATATTGGCTAGATACCAGGGCTTATGATATTGAGCTTTTTCATTATCTCTTTCCACAGACTTAGTTGATTTGATTCCTGTGTATTCCATTCAGTGAAGGCCATGTGTATAGTTGTCATTGATGTTGTTGAAAGAATGTATTTGCAATTTATGTGTCATTGGTCTTACAAAATTCTACAATGTAATCTCCAGCATTGTTTCTGTCACCAAGACCATATTTCCCAACTGTTAATTCTTCTTCATTTCCAACTTTCACTTTCCAATTAGCAATTATTATCAATGCATCTTGATGGCATGTTTGGTCAATTTCAAACTGAAGAAATAGGTAAAATTCTTAAATTTCTTCATCTTTGGTATTAGGGATCAGCATGGGAATTTTAATAGTTTTATTAGCTGGCCTTCTTTGTAAGCCTGTGGACATTCTCCTATCACTAACAGCATTGAACTTCAGGATAAGTCTTGAAATGTTCTTTTTTTTAAAAAATGAATACAACACTATTTCTCTTCTCTCTTCCATTCCAGACATAGTAGACCATATGATTGTCAGATTAAAAGCAGCCAATACCAGTCCAATTCAGCTCACTAATATCTAGGAAATCAATCTTTATGTGTTCCATTTCATTTCTGACAACCTCCAGTGTTCCTAGATTCATACTTCATACATTCCACATTCTGATAATTAATAGATGTTTGGAGCTTCTTCTAATTTTGAGACATGTCATATCAGCAAATGAGGATCCTGAAAGCTTAGCATCATCCATGTAATTAAGGTCAACTTTACTTTGAGGAGATAGCTCTTCCCCTGTCAGATTTTAAGTGCCTCTATCATGAGGGGTTCATCTTTTGGCTCTATCAGATAGTGTCTCACTGCTCTTCATAAAGTTTTCAATGGCATTTTTCAGAAGTCAATTGCCACATCCTTTTTCTTAGTTTGTTGTAGTCTGGATGCTCCACTGAAATCTGTCCATCTTGGATAGACTTGCTGATATTTAAAATAACGATGGCATAATTTTCAGAATCACAGCACCATGCAAGCACCACAATACGATAGAGTCACAGACAAGTGGCGGGTACA
>NW_006922730.1:251897-261270 GCF_000298275.1 Orycteropus afer afer | reverse complement strand
CTTCCATAGAGATACCGCCTTGGAAACCCAAGGAGGAGTCACTGTGAGTTGAAATTGACTTGACGGCAATGAGTTCCCCCCTCCCCCAAATTATTCCACCATCATTGTCTTAAACGTATAAACTCCTAAGTTTTCCATTCAAACTTTGGACTTGGTATTATCAATTTGATGTCACATACAGAATAATTTTTTTAAAAAAAGCACAATTATCACTAATTAAGGGAATCAAATTGTGTTCAAACAGGACTTCAGGGGATAGATTTGGGATAAGGTTCAAAGTTTAAAGATTATCTCAGGTCAATAGTTCCAGGGGTTCAATAACCCCGAGGGCTCTGGAAAGTCTGGATTCCACTGAGAATTTGGAATTCTGTCCCACATTTCCCCTTTTTTGATCAATATTTTTCTATAGAGTCTTTAATCAAGACATTGTATAATGGTAGCTGGACACCATCCAGTTCTGGTATCATGCAACATCACCAGAGGTTGGAGAAGAAGGGAACACAAATCATTAACTACAGGGTAGATATGTATTAATTTGGGTAAATGGAAAGGTAATATAGAATAAGGGAGAAGTCAGCACAAAATGACCAAGGCAAAGGAAGACACTAGGAGGAGCACAAGGGTGAAAGGCAACAAAGATAAAGATTATTACATACAAAATCCTGCAAATACAGTAACAAAAATAATCTAAGGGTGGACACCTAGACACGCAAACAAGTTGAAAAGTTGTGAGAAGGTGAATGGGCCTACACCCATGAATGTGTATAGGTTTGACAAAAGATATTTCTACTTATGTATGTATATGTGCTGCAAATATATTTATAAATATAGTAAAATATACAAGAGGAAAAGTTATGAAAACTTCTTAGCCATAACCAAATAACCTTGAAGGAAGGAGGAGCTGGCCCAGGGGTTTAGGACCATAGCATTGGGGAACATCAAAGTCAATTTGCATAACATTGTCCACAAATACAATGTTCTATGTCTTATTTTGGTGCATAGTGACTGGGGTCTTAAAAGCTGTTGAGTGCCCAGGTAAGGGGCAATTATTTGTCTTTCCCTATCGAGAGCAAAGAAGAGTGAAGAAAATCAAAGATGCAAGGAAATAATTAGTCCAGAGGACTAATGGATCACATGAAACTGAGCTTCCATGACCCTGGGATCAGAAGAACTAGATTGTGCCTGGATACCGCTGCTGACCACTCTGAAAAAGATCACAATAGGAGGATCTGGATAGAATGGGAGAAAAACATTGAACAAAAATCAAAATAATAAAAGAGCAGGCTTAATGGGTGGATAGAGACTAGTGGAAAACCCCGGATGGTAGTCCTTAGACACCTTTGAGCCTGGAACCAAACTCAGCCCTGTGGCTCAATAATACTCAGGCAAACAACAGACCTGCTTATAAGGTGAGCAGAAACACCAGGGAGGTAGAACTCTTTAGAAAAATCAAACATACTAGACTAGAAGGACATTTTTGCCCAGAGACAAAGTTCAGAAGGCAGTAGGGATAGGAAGAAGGACAAATGGAAACTGAAAATATATTGCATTCAGTGTCACAAATCCAAATGAGTATGAATGAATGGAAAACTAATTTGCTGTGTAAACTTCACCCAAATCACAAGAAAAAGTTATTTTAAAAAATCAAAACACATACTTGATAAATGACTTATACCAAAAATATATTAAAAAATAAATATTTAAACTCAACAATAAAAAAAGAATTAGAATGTTGAAAGTAGATATGAACAGACAGCTCAACAGAGAAGATACACAGATAGTAAATAAGTATAAAAACGATATCCAATATCATATGTCATTAAACCCCAATAAATAAATAAATAAATAAGCAAACTCACTGCCGTCAAATGGATTCCAACTCATAGTGACCCCCATTTGGTTTCCAAGGTAGTAAATCTTTATGGAAGCAAAGTACCCCATCTTTCTTCCACGGAAGAAAGTGAGTTTGAACCACCAACCTTTTGGTTAGTAGCCAAATGCCTTAACCACTATAACACCAGTGTTCCTTCCTATGTCATTAGGGAATTGCACATTAAAACAATAAGATTCATTACTTCCATATTAAAATCCAAATCAAACCTGTTTTTGTCAAGTCAATTTTGAATCATAGCATCCTTAAAGGAAAGAGTGGAACTGTCCATACAGTTTCTTTGTTTCTTTTGTTTTTCCTTTATTGATTTGTATGGTAGTTAAATTTGTATGTTAAATTGGCTGGGCCTGGTTGAGTGGCTGGGAAGCTGGTGGTAGTTATTCCCCATGATAAGACTGGCAATCAACTCTATGGTGGAATCTACCACAAGCAACTGAGTAGCTGCCTTTAGGATGAGTAGCTGCTTTCTGTATATAAGGAGAAGCCTTGGGGATAGTCTCTAGCTTATGGCATGCTTGGACCCTGCATGTAGCCATGTTGTTGTTCAGCAGCCTGCCATGCTCTGCTGACCTTGGGACTTACAATGGACTTGAATTAATGACCTGGTGTGTGGTTTGGTAACACTGGGACTATGCCATTTTACTTGTCAACCTTGGGCTTGGCAGCCTCAGCAGCGAGCAGCTGTCTGAGTGAAGAAAAGCCTCTAGCTTCAGTGGACTGAGAGCTGGAGGCAGAGCTGAAGCCCAAAGCTGAGAGGCTTTCACCCAGCCCCTAGAGCCTGGCACTTTGAACTCAGACTTAAAGCCTCCAAACTGTAAGAGAATGAACTCCGGTTTGTTAAGACCATCCCATTTGTGGTATATTCTTGTCAGAGTAGCACTAGGTAACCAGAACAATTTGTGTGCAATTTTCCAAGGCAGGTTGGTTTTACATTCAAAAGTTCATAAACTTTTTGTTTGGTGACACTGATTGTTATTATTCTTACAATGTAAAAGCTCTCCTCCCATCTCCTCCCTGTGGTTTCCCTTTCCTTGTGTCCTTCTTACCTATGCATTCCTGCCTGTCTAGCTTTCTTTTGTACAAATGCTGCCCTGCTGACCTCCCATGATTGACTCTTCTATAGAACGTATCTCTCTGGTGTAGTTTTTCACCTCCTAGCCCTGTCTATTGTTTGGCTGAGGGTTAAGGGAGGGGAGTAAGTCCAATTCCAGGCCTGGAAGGGAACTTGGGACGATAGTCTTGAGAGGTTTCAGCAGTCACATTCTAACCAATAATCCTGATTTTTTTTTATGTTTATGAATTTTTTCCAGATTTTTTTCTCCCACTTTATCCACGATGTCCAATTTTGATCCTTTGGTAGTTGATGTAAGGTTAGGTGACTGATGTCAGGAGGAACCAGGCCAGAGGAAAGAAAAGTTTATTTAAAGAGTAAAATCATAGAAACATAAAGGCTGGCTTTCAGAAACTAAGAGAGAGCAGCAGCCCTGACTAAGTCAGAGCTCTTTCACATTCCATTTTACAGAATTCCTTGTTTCTTTGATTGATAGTTGAAAACATCATTCTCTCTGGTCCTGGGGTCGGCTCATTCTTTCTGTGTGGGTCATATTGCCCTTATTGTTTTATTGTTTCTTTCGTGTAGTTTCTGTTCGGAAAATAGATTTTGATAAGAACTAGACATTAGTCGTTAGGGGGTTTTTTGGTTAACTTATTTTCAGGAGTACCAAACAGGAACTGCTAATAAGAATCAAACATTAATCATTATAGGGTTGGGTAGTTAGCTATTTCCAGGAATGTTCATTCCTTTTTGCCTAGGATATTTAAGATATGATTTTATTAACCCTTCAGTTGACCATCTAGTCATACTGGTCTCAGGGTCATGTAGGCTGAGGTTCTTGTGGTCCATTAGTCCCTTGGACTAATTGCTTCATATGTCTTTTCATTTTTATTTGTCACTCACAAATATATATGTAGGAATATTGTTTGCCAAATTTGTGGATGTTCATGAATGTATTCCCATTCACCTAACCATTCCTGAACTTCTTTGTCTACAGATATGTTCACCTGTAGATTAGTGTTTGTTATTATTGTTAATGCAATATTGTGTATTTAATAGTGTTTACCTTTGTTGTCTGTACCTCTTGTGTACCACTCTGTGCCTTCCTATTCTTTAGTGATACTGTGCTGGTCGCATGCTTTTGTTATAATGCCTGTCCCTTCATCCAAATCAACACATGTCTCTTAACTAGTCAGCAATTTTTCCTCCAATCCCCTCCCATCTCTGATAACCAACAAAGAAAATGCCCTTGCCTGTGCAAACTTTTCCTTGATTTTTACAATAAAGGACCTATACAACATTGGTCCTTCTGAGATTCACTTATTTCACTCAGTATAATGTCTTCCAAGTTCTTCTATGTTATGAGGAGATACTCTGATTCTTCATTATTCTTTAATGTCGCCCAGTATTGCATTGTGTGTATTGTCCTTCTGATGTCCCATGGTTGATACCCAGTGTTTGGGTATCCATTCATCTGCTGATGGGCACTTAGGTTGTTTACATTTCTTTGCTATTGTGAATGAACTGCAATGAACTTAGGTGTACTTATATCTATTCATGTCCTGAATCTCACCTCTTTAGGACATATTCCTAGTAGTGGAATTTCTGGATTGAATGGTATTTCTATTTCCAAATTCTTAAGATAGAGCCATGCCTAAGGCATTTGACTGCTAACCAGAAGGCTGGCGGTTCAAACCCACCAGCCACTCCTCAGAAGGAAGTTTGGGCAATCTACTTCAGCAGTGATGCCGCCTTGGAAACCCAAGGAGGGGTCGCTATGAGTCAGGTTCTACTCAACGGCAGTGAGTGTTTGAACGTAGCGCCATATCGTTTTCCACAGTGACTGTACCATTTTTTAGTTCTATAGGGTTTCAAAGCAGCTCTGGTAGCATAGTCCCTAAGGCACTTGACTGCTAACCAGAAGGCTGGTGGTTTAAATCCACCAGCCACTCCTCGGAAGGAAGGTTGGGCAATCTACTTTTGCATTGATTCCACCTCAGAAACCCAAGGAGGGATCGCTATGAGTCGGGTTCAACTTCACAACACATAACAACAAAGGGTTTCAAAAGTGATAATTGTCAAGGAAGTTGACTGTCAAATATTTCTCCCACAGAGTGCTTGTGGGTTTGAACTATCAATCTTACAGCTAGAGGACTTTTCTAATGTGTCACCAGGGCTCCTGACATAGCTATTAGAATGGTTAAAATTCAAACCAATGACAACACCATATGCTGGTGATGATTTGAGCAACAATAACAGTCATTCATTGCAGATAAGAATGCAAAACAGCAAAGGTAAACATAAGCTTAGCATATTGAACAACAACCATGCTCCTAAATATTTACTCAATGAATTGAAAACGTGTGTCTGCTTAAAAGCCTGCATGCAGATGCTTATAGCAGCTTTATTCTTAATTGCCCAAAATTCAAAGCAACCAAGCCGACCTTCTATAGTTGAATAGATAAACTACCTGTGGAACATCTATACAATGTGTATTGTTCATTGAAATAAGAAAAAAGAAAAGAAATTAGCTATCAAGCTACAAAAAGACATGGAGGAAACTTAAATTCATGTTGCTTAGTGGGTTTTTGTTAAGTGAAGCAGCCAATGTGACAAAGCTACATACTATATAATTTCAACTTCATGACATTCTAGAAAAGGCAAAACTGTAGAGACAATAAAGACATAAGTGGTTGCCATGGATTCAGTGGGATGGGAGAGGGATGAATAGATGGGGTACAGGGTGTTTCTAGGATAGTGAAACTATTCTGTATGATACTGTAATGGTGGATACATGACATTCATTTGTGAAAACCTGTAAGACTGTACAACACAAATAGTGAATCCTAATGTAAACATGTAGGACTAACATGCCGGGTGGCTAGACAACTAGCCAGAAGGTTGACTGTTCAAATCCACCCAGAAGCGATTTGGAAGACAGGCCTGGAGAACTGCTTTTGAAAGGTCACAGCTTTGAAAACCCTGTTGAAACCCAGTGTTCTACTCCAAACAGAGTCATAATGTACTCAAGGACAGCTAACAACACCAACAATGTAAACATGTAAATTATGAACTTTATTTTTTTTTTAATGTTTTCTTATGATTTGGGTGAAATTTCACAAAACAGATTCGTTTTACGTTCAATAGTTCACACACATTTTATTTTTTGACACTGATTATATTCCCTGCAGTGTAATAGCTTTCCTCCCACTTCCTCTCTCTGGTGACCCTTTCTTTGTTTCTTTCTTGCCTATGCATTCCTGCCTCCCTACCTTTCTCCCTGTGAAAATATTGTCCTTCTGATGTCCCATGTTTGATTGTTATAAGGAGTGCATCTCCCTGGTTTAGTTGTTTGGCTTGTGAGCTTGCCTATTGTGTGGCTGGGAGTTAAGCCACAGGAGTGAGATAATTCCAGACCTGAAAGGTGACATGGGACCACAGTCTTCCTGTTAAATACAATGGAGTTATGACAAGTCACAGGTAGACATGATTCCTACAATGTTAGTTTTAGCCAGTATCACCCAGTCAGCTGTGATCCACAGGATTAGAAGACCTTCCTTTTGCTTAAAGTACAGATGGAGATCCCTGAGGATAAGGCAATGTCATCAGAAATTAATTTCCCTTTGATCTGTGAAGCCAGAAAAATATAAGAATGGGGAAAAGAGAAAAAAAAAAAAATCATCACATCATGTCCTAACATGCTCACACTCCAGTTTCCAGTACTGTTTAAAAGCCAATTTGATCACTATTCTAAGACCTTCCCCAGGGGAGCATGAGGGTAGATGGCCACAATGCTTCTTGAGGAAATGGCAACTCTTCTTAAGAGCACTGAGATAAAAATGTTTCTGTGTGATGTCTTGGAATTTCCCAGAGTCATGTTTAGTATTCATAAATCCTGATATAGCTGGGAAACTGCAGACTATGACTGTTCTCACTTTAACGTACACTTTTTCAGAAGCTATTCTCTTTACAGCAACCATACTCTTCAATTAATAATGCTGTCTCTCACACAAAAAACTTGCACCTACCACACTTCACCCAGTAACCTCCTTTCTGTTTAAAAATCTTACTGTGATTCATCATGGCGAGCAGGGAAATGTCGAGTCCTTACTCTAGCAGGTTATGAACTTTCTTTCTCCTAGGAGGAACCTCCTTTATTCACTTCACAGTGCAGAGGACAGACTGTGTTATGGATTGAATTATGTCCCTACAAAATATGTCCTAACCTCTATGCCTATAGCTATAATCTCATTTGGGAATGGGTTCTCTTTGTCATATTATTGAGGCAGGATTGGTCTAGAGTGTGTCTTGAGTCAATCTGTTTTGAGATATAAAAGAGATTAAACAAACAAGCAAGCAAGCAGAGATGGAAGAGAATAGAAGCTAGACTATATGAAAATCATCCAGGAGCCAAGGAAGAAGAACCTCCCACAAAGCCAACAGAGAGAAAGCCTTCTCCTAGAGCTGACACCTTGAACTCAGACTTGTAGCCACCTAAACTGTGAAAAAATAAATGTGTTTGTTAAAACAACCCATTTGTGATATTTCTGTTACAGTAACACTAGCTAATTAAGATAGCCAGTAAAACAGACATTTTAAATACAAAGAATTTTTACTGTTTCTCACTCTACCTATACATGTGTAGTTAAGTAATCAAAGCACCCATAGGGATTAACACTAGTGTAAAATACTTCCTGGTTATTTTTATTTAAAAATGGGCAAGAGGGAGGAATCAATTTTCTATCTTGACCTTGACATATTCTAATTTTATTCACCAATGCCCTTTTATTGTAAGATGTCAGCACAAATTTTTGTATTCTTAATAATATACTGTCTTCAAAGGACCTTATCCCCAAAATTTATAGAAAACTTCAACACCTCAACACCAAAAGGACAAACAACCCAATTCAAAAATGGACAAGGGACGTGAAAGACACTTCAGTAAAGAATATATACTAGCATCCAACAAACACATGAAGAAATGATCATGATCATTACCCATTTTTGTTGTTGTTGCTATGTGCCATGGAGTCAGACCCAACTCATAGCGACCCCTCCTTGGGTTTCTGAGGCAGTATCATTACGGAAGTAGATTGCCCCATCTTCCTTCGAGGAGTGGCTGGTGGGTTTGAACCACGAGCCTTCTGGTTACCAGTCAAGTCATTACCCATTAGAGAGATGCAAATAAAAACAACTGAGATATCATCTCACCCCAGCAATAATAGAAAAGATCAACAAGACAGAAAATAAAAAATGCTGGCGAGGTTGCAGAAAGATTGGAACTCTCATACACTGCTAGTGGGACTGCAAAATGATACAACCATTGTGGAAAATGATATGGAATTTCCTTAAAAAGCTGAAAATAGATATACTATTTGATCCAGCAATTCCATTACTAGGAATATACCCAAAGAGGTGAGAGACAGGACACGAACTGACATATGCACACCCATATTCTTTGCAGCAAAATTCAGTATAGCAAAGAGATGGAAACAACCTAAATGCCCATCAACAGATGAATGGATAACCAAACTATGGTACATTCACACAACAGAATACTATGCAACATTAAAGAATAGCGGAGTCGTGGTTCCTTTGGGAGCTCTGGTAGCATAGTGGCTAAGACACTTGCCTGCTAACCAGATGACTGGCGCTTCAAACCCACCAGCCACTCCTCGGAAGGAAGTTTGGGCAATCCTATTTCCATAGTGATACTGCCTCAGAAACCCAAGGAGGGGTGGCTATGAGTCAGGTATGACTTGATGGCACATAACAACAACAACAACAACACAAATTATCTCACAACATGGATGAATTTGGAAAACATTATGCTGAGTGAAAAAGTCAATCACAGAAGGACAAGTATTTTATGAGCCCATTATTGTAAAAAGTTAAGGAAAGGTTTACTTAGGGAAGGAAACTCATTTTGTAGATTACAGGGGATGGAAGGGAAAGGGAGGGAGAATTTTGGACTAGTTGGGGGTCACATGTGGACTTGAGTGAGGGGAGGGAGGGTATGGAAAGAGTCTGTGACCAGCATGATGACATTAGGGAAAGGAAGGACACTAAAACATGCACATAAGATAAAGTCAACAGAGGCCATTACTATTACATGTAAAATATTGCATTACCCCTAGCACCAAACACCAGGCTACATATAAATACATAGACAGGTGAGACGATCAGGTGGGCATAGGCAAACAGGAATATACCCTAGACCAAGGATAGATTTGACTGAAGATAATCTTACATATGCACTTGTGCTATAAAAGTAGGCACAAACATTATAGAAGCAACAGAAGACAGAGTTGGAGTAAGTTATCAGAAACAACCAAACACCTTGAGAGATAGAATCATTGGGCCTGCAGGCTCAGGACCATAGTCTCAGGGCACATCATGCTCAACTGGCACATCATAGTACATAAAAA
>NW_006922730.1:244884-251004 GCF_000298275.1 Orycteropus afer afer | reverse complement strand
GCAGGGAAGGGAGGAGACTGGGTTAGGGGTGGGCATGGTAAATGGGAAGTGAAACTAAATGTACACGTAATGTTGAATGTGAAACAAACTCTTACAATAATAATTAAAAAAAAGGGCACATGGAGGAAAGGTATGAAGAGCTTTTTATGGTTGAGGATGGTAATCAGGGCCCTGAAATCAAATGTGCATGAACTTTTGAATGTACATAAAATTTGCTTTGCAAATTTGCACCCAAAACACAACAGAAAAATAAATAAAAGAATCACCTAAAATAATAATAATAATAAAAGTAATATACTCTCTTCAGGCAAAACAAGGGGAACCATGGTTTACAATGAAGAAGAGTGTGTCAGGGTTGTGTTCTTTCACCATACTTATTCAATCTTTATGCTGAGCAAACAATCTCAGAAGCCTCAGAAGCTGGACTATATGAAGAAGAACACAGCATCAGGATTAGAGGAAGACTCATTAACAACCTGCAATATGCAGATGAAATAACATTGCTTGCTGAAAGCGAAGAGGACTTGAAGCACATACTGATGAAGATAAAATATTACAGTCTTCAGTATGGATTACACTTCAATGTAAAAAAAAAAAAAAATCTTCACACCTGGACCAATCAGCAACATCATGATAAATGGAGAAAACACTGAAGTTGTCAGGGATTTCATTTCACTTGAATCCAGAATGAACACTCATGGAAACAGTAGTCAAGAAATCAGATATCCCACTGCACTAGGTACTGTAAAAGACCTCTTTAAAATGTTAAGAAGCCAGGAGATCACTGTGAAGACTAAGGTGCACCTGATCTAAGTCATGGTATTTTCAGTCACCTCATATACATATAAAAGCTGAACAATGGATAAGGAAGACCAAAGAATTGATGCCTTTGAAGTGTGGTGTTGGGAAGAATACTGGAAATAACATGGACTGGCAGAAAAATGAACAAATCTTTTCTGGAAGAAATGCAGCCAGAATGCTCCTTAGAAGCAAGAATAGCCAGACTTTGTCTCTCCTACTTTGGTATGCTGTCAGAAGGAACGATTCCCTGGAGAAGGATATCATGGTTGTTAAAGAAGAGGGTCAGCAAAAAAGACGAGGACACTCAATGACATGGATTGACACAGTGGCTGCAAAGATGTGCTCAAACATATAATGTGAGGATTCTGGTGGACCCTAAGGAGATCAACTGCTATAGGGGAAAGTGCTTTCGTGTGCATCTGAGTCTATAGGAACAATTGCTAGCCTGGATTTACCATGAACTAGTTTGTATGACTTTGTGTAAATAATCTGGCTTGTATGGAGCACAGAATGAAATCCCTGGACTAGATGTCTTTTGTAAACTAAGAATTTTCTGGCAGTAAAAATTAATGTCTTTCTCCAACCATGGTGGTTAAAATTGTTTTGTTTGCTTTTTATTTATTTTTCTTTATTTATTTTTTTGCTTTTCTGCCTCACATTCCATTCCCTTCCAAAAAGTGAGAAAAATGGTTTATTCAGTTTTATGTTGCATTGTTGAGTTTTAGAATTAAGCTCACAGAGAACCTATGTGACCAGTGTGTATGTGGGGAAAGGTCTTACTCAGGATACCTTTACCCTTGTCTCCCTACATCTATTGCTCAAACAGAAAAAGGTATGGGAAGAGAGAGGAGGAAAGATGGCATTTTTTCTTTTAAATATATGTTAAACCCGTACAAACACTTGAAAAAAATCAGGCCTTCATGTCTAACATTAAAATGTATGCCATGTAAAAGGCAACCTGGAACTGCAATTTGGTGATCCTGCTTCTGAAAGGGGAGCTCCGGTGCCATAATGCCTAAGGCATTTGACTGCTAACCAGAAGGCTGGTGGTTCAAACCCACAAGGCACCCCTCGGAAGGAAGGTTGTGCAATCTGCTTCTGTAGTGATACCACCCATTGAAAAGACAACCTCACTAACTGGCTATAGCACTTACAACGATTAAAAACACTTTTGGATAACAACACTTTAAAATTACATATTGTGCTTTATTTGGATTCCTGAAAGTTGAGTTGAACATAGTTGAGTTCAATACAGTGATGATGTTCAGATTCTTTGGGGGGGGGAAAAAAGCCCCTTGATGTTATTTTAAAGTCTTTTTGTACATGACAATGGAAGTAGGTTATCTTTCAGGCAATTTTTCTGGTGACATTAAAAGCACCTTTGCTCCTAGTCAAGTTGGGGAAAACAATAGCTTGTTTTCCTACGAACAATTGCAAGCACATCAGCAGAGTAAATTTGGAAACAGATCTTGTAATTTACCCTCAAATTTTAGCAGGTGCATGGGACAAGGGATTATAATACTAATTGGGGAAAAACTACGTGTAAATACGTTATGTTGTTGCCACAGAGACTGCATATCCTTAATAAGGCCTCCATCTACCCAGGGTCCACCTTTTGCAGCAGCAGATAAGAGTGCCCTGGAAGAGGGAGCCTCCATGCTACTCAGCTGAGGCAGCTGCTGAGCTCTCACTTTTGGTGCTGCCATTTCCGTTGGGTTGAGCGCGGATCTCAGCCAAACCTTTCTCAATTTTGTCCGCTTCTCCTTCGCAATTTTGGGCCTTGGGACATGGCGCTGCCTGGAGGCAGCATTGATTTTTGGGGAAGCAGGATTTGTAGTGTGGAGGGTGGCTTTGTTGCAGGTCACCTACTTCACTTTTTTTCTTCATGCCCTCCGCCTCAGTCTTCTTGGTGACATCAGGTGAAGGTCCTGGCCCCAGAGTGGTGCGTCGACCCCTTGGGCGACTCTTCAAGTAGCTGGGGGCGCGTCCCAGCCTTTGCCCGCCTTGGAGCCCTGTGACCGGATCAGGCAAGTTGGACGCCAGCTGGCCGCTGGTGGGTGGAACAGGAAGCTCTTGCCGGGCCACCCCTGGTGTCTCACAGGTTGGCGGGAAGCGCTGGAGGCTTTGGTCTTTGGCGTGGTCTGGCAGCTGGCCCTGAGTCGCTGTGAAGCCCTCGCTTCTGTCTTCACCACCATCATTGACTTTCTTGGCCACCTTCTGCTCCTCCGCTCCACTTGGGCCGCGCGCAGAGGCCGGACTGCGAATAGAGCAGCCCTGGCGGAAGCGGGGATTGTTGTCGGCTGCAGCGTTGTCCTTGTCCACCTTCTGGTCCTCGCCGCCTGGGAGGCCTAGCAGAGGTTCCCCGCGACTGATGGAGAAGCTCTGGAGGGAGCGGAGGCTGTTGTCTTCTCTCTCGACTGATTCTTTGTCCTCGGCTCCCTTGGGGCCGCGCGGGGGCGCTTGGCGCTGTTTGTAGAAGCCCCCGCGGCCGCGAGGGCGGTTGGTGGCATATAGGCTGCCCTCCACCGGGACTCCCGCAGGGCCGGTCACGTTGGCCGCCTGGGTGCCCCGCTTGCCCTGCACCACGTCGAACTCGACCGTCTCGCCATCGCCCACGCTGCGTTCGTACTTGTGAGGGTTGTTCCGGGTGATGGCTGTCTGGTGAACGAACACGTCTTCCTGCACATCGTGCCTGGTGATGAAACCATATCCATGCTTCACGTTAAACCATTTGACGGTGCCTCGCACTCTCTTGGCGATGAACTTCTTGGATGCCTTTCCCGTGAGACCCGCGTCTTTGGTAGCTTTGGAGATCTCAGCCCAGCTGAGGTTATGGTCCAGGACGTCCCAGGGAGGGGCTCCATCATCCAAGGACCCCAAGTGCTTTGGTGATGTTTGGATGGAAGCTGAGGAGGTCACCTCAGTGGAGGTGGCTTCTTCTGTCTCACTCATGAGGCTCTTCTTGCAGTCTTTTCACATAGAATCTGAGGGAAATCGGCCCTGGGAGGTTTTGTGTTTATGAGGGTGGGTTTGGGGGGTGGTCTGAAGGCGGAGTCTCAGTAAGGTTAATGCGATGAGATTCTCCGAGTGGTCATTGTGGTCTCCCAGGGCAACAGGACGCAAACCAAACAATGGAGGACTGGTGATAGTGACGTCCCAATGGAATCCTAGAGGGGGCTTGAGCTGGGGGCGGGGCAAGGGGTGGTGGGCTTCCCCTCCAGGCTTCACTTCACAGGGTCCACTTCACTGTATTAGTTCCTCCTGGAGTGGAGACACAGTTGGTCTCTAGGGAGTGTTCTTGAGTGGTGTCTTGCTTGAGTTCGTTTGAAGAGGAGAATCACCTTCCGTCCCTCTCCCCTGAGTGGGGTCCACTCACATTCTTCCAAGGACAGTCTCTAAATACCCTATCACAAAATACTTGTCCTCTTTAAGTTCAGTGTGTGCCTTCCATGTGAATGAGGCCTTTTCTGTAATTAGAATAGAGACAAAATTAAAAGCTCATGGAATTATGACCCAAACAGAGGTGCTTACTGTTTCCTTCAGAGGAACAGAGGAATATTGCCAGGACTAGAATGCTAATACTTAAACATTAAACACTTAGACATTAAAGATTTAGACACTAAGTTTGTACAGGTTTATCAGACTAGAGTTTGGATTCTTACTGTAGTGAAGCTGAATGGGAACACGTGGTAAAGAGAATATTACAAAAACCCTATTGAGCTCTGTGTTCTTGCATGCATAACTCAAATATTAAGGCAGAGTAAAATAGAGCTAAGGGAATTTGCCCTTATGATAAACTGCAGATCCAAACGTTTTATTTCAAATAGGTTATAGCTCTATGATCTTCATTATAGATTTAGGGTCCACTTTAACTTTATAGAAACCCTAAGAACTCGTACCTAACTACAATGCTGATACTCTGCACAGCTTGCCCTATCTTAAGTAATGATACAACACATTAACATACTAGATTTTTCACTGGTCAGAAAAGTCTGTTTTTATTAATGAATACCAAAAAAAAAAAACCAAAAACTCACTGCCATCAAGTCAATTCCAATTCATAGTGACTCCCAATTGGGTTTCTCAGGCTATAAATCTTTATGGAAGTAGATCACCCCATCTTCTTTCCACAAAGCAGCTGGTGAGTTTGAACCACTGACCTTCTGGTTAGCAGCCAAGTGCCTTATCCACTACGCCACCAGAACTCCTTTTATTTATGAATAAAAAAAATAAATATAAGCAGAGTTGACTTAGCACTTTCAAGTCGACAGAAACCTTTCATGTGTGCTCTGGTCCTTCCAACAACCCTCTCTGTAAAAGAGGTGAGGCAAGTGCTATTTTCACTTCAGTTTGGCATGGGAGGGAACTGGGGCCCAGAGACTCGAAATTGCTTGTTCTAAAGTCACATATTTAATTGGGATGAACTCCAAAATCTGATCCCATATAGATTTCACTGCAGATGCAGGTCTCTTTCCATGAATGGCCTTCTTGTACCATCTTGTCTATTGTTTCATCACTACCCCGTACACCACGATAGAGAAACCAACAAAACACTCTCACAGCTGATCTGTCTTCCCTATATCAAGACCTTTTCAATGGACAAAAGTCACTTTTATGTCAACGAATCAACATCCCTAGGCAGTAACCATCTGAAAACACACCCTGCTGTGCCAAAAAAAAAAAAAGAAAGTGAGCTCTGGTGGTGTATTGCCTAAGGAAACTGACTGCTAGCCAGAACGCTGGCAGTTCAAACCCACCAGCCACTCCCCAGAATTGTTTCACTTACTTGTGCTGTACACAATGAGAGAACCAAACCAAAACCAAACTCACTGCCGTCGAGTTGAACCTGACTCATAGAGACCCCTCCTTGGGTTTCCCAGGCGGTATCACTAAGGAAGTAGATTGCCCAACCTTTCTTCTGAATATTGGCTGGTGGGTTTGAACCTCCAACATTCTGGTTAGCAGTCAAATGCCTTAGGCAAAATGGGAGAAGGAGTTTTGATTTTTATTTTACTGTTTAAAACACTTGTTTTTTTCCAAACACAAATGTGAGAAAGCATCAAGCAACTATTGGAATTCTCATGTGAGAGCAAGTAAGCCAGGCCTCAAAGCAGCTAAGTAATGTAAACAAGGTCACCTACTTTGTAAGTTCAGAGCCAGGACCATTCCTTAGGCTTTCTGGTCATCTGGTCATGTCCAGATAGCTCTCCGAGTTGCTTCCCACATATGTCATCCATTTTGGTCTTCTCTTTCTTTCTCGTCTTTTTAGTGATCTCTTGTTTCTTCATGGATAATGTTCTTGATATCCTCCCACAATTC
>NW_006922730.1:241612-244426 GCF_000298275.1 Orycteropus afer afer | reverse complement strand
TTTCCTCATTTTTGGCTTAGGTGGTTGGGGCATAAATAGTCATATTAATGGGTCTTCCTTGTAGGCGTATGGATATTATCCTATCACTGACAGCATTGTACTTCAGGACAGATCTTGAAACATCCTTTGTGATGATCAATGCCATGCCACTCCTCTTCAAACTATCATTCCCGGCACAGTAGATCTTATGGTTGTCTGATTCAAAATGGCCAAAACCAGTCCATTTCAGCTCACTAATGCCGAGGATATCAATCTTTATGCGTTCCATTTCCTTTTTGACAACTTCCTATTTTCCTAGATTTGTACTTTGTACATTCCATGTTCCTATGATTAATGGATGTCTGCAGCTGTTTCTCCTCAATTTGAATGGTGTCACACCAGCAAATGGAGGTCTTGAAAGCTTTACTTTATCCATATGAGTAAGGCTGGGTTTACTCTGATGATGCAGCTCTTTCCCTGTCTTGTTTTGAGAGCCTTCTAACCTAACTGGACTATTCATAAAGTTGCATGGTAATGTATCAGACAGTGTTTCTTTGCTATTCATAAGGTTTTCCCTGGCCAATTCTTTGAGAAGTGGACGGTCTCCTCCTTCTTCCTAGTCTGTCTTAGTCTGTAAGCTGGGCTGATATCTGTGCACCATGTGCACCCTGCTGGGTTTGAAACACCAGTGGCTCAGCCTCAAAACTCACATCAACATGTCACCACGGTACGACAAACCGAAAGACAACTTTGTCTCCCTGTTGGAAACCTCTCCTACCACCCTTAACTGCGTCCCTGCTGCTGACTGTTCCTCTGTCCCAGTTCCTGGGCCTTTTCCTCCCCTTTATCCTGCTCTCCTGCCCTGCTGCTTTGGGCATGCCTGGGTTCCCTCTCCTCATCTGGATCCGTAAGGTTGACTGCTCCTCTGTACCCGTTCCTGGGCCTTTTAATTCCCTTGTTCCCGCTCTCCTGTCCTGCTACTTTGGGGATGCCTGGGTTCCTTCTCCTCACCTGGATCCCTGCAGCTGACTTTTTTCAATAGTGCTTTGCTTATCCAAGGTCTCTTTCCTTTCCATATAAAATTAATGATTGATTTTTCCATATCCATAAAGAATGCTGATGGGATCTGGATTGAGATTTCATTGAATGTATAGATTGCTTTTTGTAGTATTGACATTCTCACATTGTTCAATCTTCCTATTCAGGAGCATAGTATGTTTTTCCATATATATAGATCTCTTATGGTTTCTTGGAGTAGTGGTTTTTAGTTTTCTTTCTACAGGTCTTTTTTGTTCCAAATTATATTTATTCCTAAGTATTTTATTTTTTTGATAGCTATTGTAAATGGCATTGATTTCCTTATTTTCTTTTTAGTAATCTCTTTTTTGGTGTAGAGGAAGCCAACTGATTTTTTATGTTGATCTCTCAATTAGTTCCAGTAATTTTTCACTGAGTCTCTTAGGTTTTCTATGTATAGGATCATATCAACAGCACATAGGGATAGTTTGACTTCTTCCTTACCAATTTGGATGCCATTGATTTCCCTTTCTTACCTTATTACCCTGGCTAGAACTTCCAATACAATGTTGAATGAGAGTGGTAATAGAGGGCATCCTTGTCTGGTTCCTGTTTGCAGCAGGAATGGTTTCAGTCTCCATTGAGAATAATGTTGTCTGTTGGGTTTACATATATTCCCTTTATTATGTTGAGGAATGTCCCTTCTATTTCTATTTTGCTGAGAGTTTTGATCAGGAATGGATGTTGGATTTTATCAAATGCCTTTTCTGCATCAATTGATATGATCACGCAGTTCTTTCCTTTTTTTTATGTGATACATGAGGTTGATTGTTTTTCTAATGTTGAACCATCCTTGCATACCAGATGTGAACCCCACTTGGTCATCATGTATTATTTTTTTGATATGTTGTTGGAGTCTATTGGCTAGTATTTTGTTGAACATTTTTACATCTATATTGATATGGAGTATTAGTCTGTAGTTTTCTTTTTAGTGATGTCTTTGGCTGGTTTTTGTATCAAGGTTATGTTTGTTCATAAATTGAATTTAGGAGGATTCCATCCCTTTTTATGTTCTGGAATAGTTTGAGTAGGATTGGTGTCAGGTCTTCTCTGAACGTTGGGTAGAATTTGCCAGTGAAACCATCTGGGCCAGGGCTTTTTTTTTTGTTGTTGTTGTTGGTAATTTTATTTTTTTAATGACCTGTTCAATTTGTTATGGGTCTCTTTAAATTTTCCACCTCAGCTTATGCTGGCTTACATAAGTACTATGTTTCTTGAAATCTGTCCATTTCTTCTAGATTTTTTAATTTGTTGGTGTATAACTCTTCATAAACTAAAAACCAAACATAACATCCTGATATTATCCTTTGAATTTCTGTTGGTTCTGTTGTGATGTTGGGTTAAGGTGTTGATTTTGGCTCTTTCTTTCTTTTTTCTTTTCTTTTTTTTTTTGATGTTTGTATTTACTGCTATAAATTGGCCTCAAATCACTGCTTTTGTTATGTCCCCCAAATTTTGGTATGTTGTGCTTTCCTTCTCATTTGATTCAAGGAGTTTAATTTCATGTTTTATTTCTTCTATTACCCAGTCGTTTTCAAGAAGGGTGTTATTCAGTTTCCATGTGTTTGCTCTTTTTCCATTCATCTTCCTTTTGTTGATTTTTAATTTTACAGCATTGTGATCTGAGAAGATGCTTTGCAGTATTTCAAAGTTTTTTTTTTTTTTTTCAATTTATTGAGGCTTGCTTTGTGGCCTAACATATGGTATATCCTGGAGAATGTTCCATGTGCACTGGAAAAGAATATATATTGTGCTGTT
>NW_006922730.1:239026-240502 GCF_000298275.1 Orycteropus afer afer | reverse complement strand
TCCTGATTTCCTAACTTTCAAGTGGCCATCTAAGAAGTAGCTAATGGTCTGCTCTAGTCTGAAGTGAAGAAGAGTGAAGAAAATCAAGGGCATTTGGAAACAATTAATCCAAAAAATTTGGAAGACAGCTATCTGGCCAACCAACTGGAAGAGATCCATATTTGTGTCAGTTCCAAAGAAAGATAATTTTTAAAATGTGGAAATTATTGAACAATATCATTAATACCACACACAAATTAAATTTTGCTGAAAATAACTCAGAAACACTTGCAGCAGTACATTAACAGAGAACTGCCAAAAATTCAAGCTGGATTCAGGAGAGGACTTGGAACGAGGGATATCATTGCTAATGTCAGATGGATCTTGACTGAAAGCAGAGAATGCCAGAAAGAGGTTTATCTGTGTTTTACTGACTATGCTAAGGCATTTGACTGTGTGGAACATAACAAATTATGGATAACATTGTGAAGAATGGGAATTACATAACACTTAATTGTGCTCATGAGGAACCTATACATAGACCAAAGGCAGTCATTCAAACAGAACAAGGAGATAATGCAAGATTTAAAATTAGGAAGAGTGTGTATCAGGATTGTATCCTTTCACCATACTTATTCAATCTGTATGTTGATCAAATAATCTGAGAAGCTGGACTATATATGCAGGAGAACAAGGCATCAGGATTGGAGGAACACTGATTAACACCTGTGATAGGAAGATGGCACAACTTTGCTTGCTGAAATTGAAGATGTCTTAAAGCACTTACTGAGGAAGATCAAAGATTACAGCCTTCAATATGGACTACAACTCAACATAAAGAAAACAAAAATCCTCACAACTTGATCAATAAGCAACATAATGAAAAATGGAGACAAGATTGAAGTTGTGAAGGATTTCATTTTACTTGGATCCACAATCATCTCCCATGTTAGCAGCCATCAGGAAATGAAAGATATATTGCACTGGGCAAATCTTCTGCAAAAGGCCCCGTTCATTTGGTATAAAGTTGTCACTTTGAAGACTAAGGTGCACTTGACTCAGGTAATGGTATTTTTTTTTTTAAATCGTGCTTTAGGTGTAAATTTACAGAGAAGAGTTTGTTAGTACAAGGATATGATAGACCTTGAGACCTTGAGACCTTGAGACCAGAAGAACTAGATGATGCCTGGCTACCAATGCCAACCATTCAGGAAGGGATCAAAACTGGAGATTCTGGAGAGAATGGGAGGAAAATTGTGGAAACACACATTAATGACCAGAATTACTGGTCGGATGGAGTCTGGTGGGACTCCCAAGACTATGGCCATACACTACGGCCAAGGCTATAGTATATCCCATGACTATGGGATACACTTTGAGCCTGGGATAGGATCCACTCCCAAGGACTGGCCCTTAGTCCAACAGTAGAAAGACTTACCTGCAGAACACCCAATCCAGAGTGATACATCAACCTACTCTATGGAGATACACCCCTTA
>NW_006922730.1:235394-238516 GCF_000298275.1 Orycteropus afer afer | reverse complement strand
CTTGACAATACAGTAACATAGATGAAACTTTAAGTAATTTCAAACGTTTTGTCAATCTAGTTAAATAATGTTGGCACCCAGCATACCCAATTTAATAAAAGATGTAGCTTGGAATTTGAATGTTTCCCAGAAACCTCCTAGCATCCTGAAATAATTGTGAAATAATGAAAGCAGCAGAAAAGTTGGAACTTGAAAATAATTACAAGCTGATTGTCACATGTTTGGAAATAGCCACTAGCCTGGGGTTAACCAAAGTTTCTCCGTGTGAGAAGAAATAATTCTCATTCTATTCATTTTATTGTCTGGCCACTTCTCATTGTACATAGGGGGTTGCTGATCACTGATCATTTTTTGCCACTTTGCCATTTTGCCACAAGGGGGTTCTAATACTTACAATGAACTTTGATGTTGAATACAGCTTCTGAGTGCCTGAAAGCACATAATTTAACACTTTAGTAAAATAATCAATGACACGTATTAGATTTTATTTTCCTACTATTGCCTCCTAAGGATCATAAAAAACTAGAGACAAACAATTGATGTAGGCTAGAGTCACCAAATTTTCCTTCAAAAATGAATACTTGGGTGAGCTATGGAGAGTTTCATTATATCAAACATGAAGAAAGCTGGTAAAAACTCGGTATTGCAAAATTCAACTATTTGGTCAAAGAAAATATGCATTTCATTTGGGTAACTGAAAAAATCTATCACTTACGTATTCAACTCAAATAGCTAAAAATCTTCCCCTTGTGCTTCTTTAACCCTGGAAATAATAGGATGAACATATTCTAAATTCTTAATCCAAGCCTGTATTTATATACTAAGATAAATTAACACATAGCCACTTGTATGTATGTTTTTTCTCTTTTATGAAGGATTATATATATATATATATATAATTGTTGTAAAAATGTAGGTAATATAATATTTACCAATTCAAATATATTATATTTGCACATACAATCCCTTTCTTTTGAAGGTTCTAGTCAGTGCCTGGAGCTGAAGTATCTGCATCTTTCTTTTCTTCATCATTACTCAGCTGGTGGAAGGTTCATCAATTTTATGAATTTTTAGAATAGTAGGTTATTATCTAGTAGGCAATTTTAGAGTGTGAACTATAGTGCAGAAGGGCAAAGCCTGTAACAGGATCTCAATGGAAAGAGGGAGAAGTCATGTATCCTTATTCAATAACACCCCTGGAAATTACTGGATGAACTTAATAAGTGCAAGAATGGTTGTAAATGAGATAATGGTGTAATTGAAATATACCAACAGATATAGCAAAGGAATAAAGAAAGAATGAAGTGTGTCTTCTGCTTTTGTGTGTTAGCTAAAGTTCGTATTTAATTCAAATTTCTTTATTTTTTTATTTAATACTGTGTTAGACTGGGTTCTCTAGAGAAACAAAACCAGTAAAGCTTATATATATGTATATATATAGAACTTTTTCTTAGGAAAATGGCTCACACACTTATAGAAGCTGGCAAGTCCAAAGTTCCTGGATCAAACATCAAGCTGGAGGTTTTTCCATGTTAACCTTGCAGTTTTTCCCAACTCTTGAAGCCACAGGGGCTGAGGAGCTCAAGCCTGGCAGGCAGTACACCAGCTGTTGACACCAACGAATGATGAATCCACAATCTCCAGGCCGAATGGTGGATTGTTCACTCACAGACAGTTGTAGGCAGCACAACAGAATCCTGATCCACAAAAGAATGTCTCTTTTCCAAGGATATCCATAGATATACTGGAAGCAGGCCACATCCCTAGGGAAACTCCCTTTCAACAGATTGGCTGCTCAAAACATAATCATCTGATCCCATCATGGAAATAACCACATCACAACAGCTTAAACCACACATAATTGTGGTCCAGCCAAGTTGAAACACAGCTCCAACTATCAGAGTCCACCCCTTGTCAACTTGGCAGTTGTATACATCTTCTTAACCATATATAATCTCTAAATAAGGATAATTATAAAGGCATATTTGCACCTAACATGATATGCTAACACACGTACAACTGAAACACATTAATCTTATTTACATTTCACAGTTCATAACAGAAGGAAACAAAAATATTTGATGCACATATACAATGAAGAAATATAACAATCACGGTCCACATTTCTGCAGCTGGTCATGTGGTCATAGCTGATATTCAGGACTACCTTCTTCCACCACCCATTCTGTATTTCCCTTGCCCTCAGCAAGCACCTCAGCTGGTCTTGGTTCTTTGCCTGGTGGTGTGACCCAAACCTTCATTCTTGAAGGGTCTGGGCCATTAGCAATCATATCAGAATTGGGTTGCTGTAATTTTCCAATAACTTTAATCACAGAGTATGGTAGTACTTAGAGATGCCCTAAAGAATCTCCTGTATTCCAGACATATTCTTTTTTACCTCCATTATATAAAGCCAATCCAATTTCCCCTTGGTAATCAGGATCAGTCATGCCAGACAGTACAGTAATACACTTCTTTGTCTGTTGATCCAGAGGCATGAGGAAGCCAAAATGGCCAGGTTGCATTCTTAATTTCCAGTTCAATGCAATCAATGTTGTGTCTCCAGGTGGGAACGTTCCTCCCTTCGGGACTAAGATCTCCAGACCTGCAGAGCATAGGGTAGCAAGGACAGGAAGCAAATTTTTTTGAGTGGGTCACTAGCAGTAATAGTGAGTGGTACCACTCCTGTTTCCACTCTTTGGTTCCTGGACCCATGGATCTTGGCTATTTGAGAAATAGAACCATATATTGGATGCTGTTTTAGAGCACATACAGCCTCCTTTGGGTCCCCTGGAATTAGTGTCAGTTCAGATCCAGTGTCCAGTAATCCCCAAAAAGTCTGATTATTTCCTTTTCCGCAATGAACAGTCACTCTCGTAAAAGGCCTCAGATCCCTTTGGGGCAGGCTAGGAAAAATACTGACATTATAGATTTTTGGGAATGTAAGGGGTCCTTCCTCAAAGGGACCTGGCCTCCCCATCCTTCAAGGGGTTGTGGGTCTGTAAACTGACTCAAGTCTGGGAATTGATTGAGAGGTCATTATTCTGTATTCTGGCGATTCAATCTATGCTGCTGTTCACGTGACCTAGAATTCTTCTGTCTATACAGATCAAGTAAATATT
>NW_006922730.1:232061-233208 GCF_000298275.1 Orycteropus afer afer | reverse complement strand
TGTCACTTTCTCAGACTTTCCTTGTTCTTGATGAAATCAAAATTTTGAGGAGTACTGGACAGATATATTGCATACTGTCCCATAATTGTGATTTTTGTGATGTTTTTCTTATGATAAGACAGGAATTATGGGTTTTGGGGAGGAAGAACACAGAGATAAAGCACCATCTCATCACATCACATCAAGGGTAATTTCTGTCACTATGACTTGTCACTGTTGATGTTAAACTTGATCACTTTGATGAAATAGTGTTTATCAGGTTTCTCCTGTGTAACATTATCATTCCCTCTCTCTATGTTAGACTTTTTGGAAGGAATTCATCATGCACTATGCACAGCCCATACGTAAGGAGTAGGGACTTATGTTCTACCTCTTTAAGGACAAAATATCTATATAGTTTATCAGAAACTCTTTTGCACAGATTTGCCTCTTCTCCCTCACTTGTTATTTCAATAAATTTTTCCTATTATGATAAATATATATGTAACAAAGTGTTTGCCTTTTCAATATTCTTCTTGGTATATTTCAGTGTTATTAGTTACATTTATCATGTTGTTCAACCACTACTATTTCCAAGTATTCCCATCACATTTAACAGAAGCTCAGTGTCCCTTAAGCAATAGGTTTCCCACAGGAGGGAAATAGCAAAGATCAGAGCAGACATAAATGAAATAGAGAATAGAAAAACAGTAGAGAGACTCAAGCCAGAAGCTGATTTTTGAAAAGACCAATAAAATTGACAAACCTTTACCTAGATTGACAAAGAATAAGGAGAAGAGGCAAATATCTAAAGTCAGAAATGAAAATGGGGACATTACACTTTACCATACAGATGCAAAAAGAATCATAATAGAATACTATTGTGAGAGCATGAGATTGTTTCTATACAGCCACCACTCTGTATGTGATTATGTTTCTATATAATAGCCACCACTTTGTATGTGATCATGTTTCTATATAGCCACCACTCTGTATGTGATTATGTTGCTATATAACCACCACCCTGTATGTGACCATTTTGAATAGGTAGCCATTTGTGCAAAAAGCCTCAGCACATACTTCACGCTTTAGTGCTTAGTTACTGGAAAAACCACAAAGAGTCCTAGCCACCTCACACCTGACTACCTCATCGATACCCTCAAACACA
>NW_006922730.1:225484-225999 GCF_000298275.1 Orycteropus afer afer | reverse complement strand
TAGTTACTGGAAAAACCACAAAGAGTCCTAACTACCCTCACCTCATTGATACCCAAGCATTCTCCTTAGCAACAACCAATCAGTAAATGGTAGAGAAATACCTTACCTAAGATAGTTAGAAATGACAGTTGGTGGCTTCGGCCCACCAGACAGAGCCAATCAAGTAGGAACAACTAGCAACTTGGAAAATGTCAACCAATCCTGTAATTTTCTGATTGAAACTTCCTCCTTTCTGCTGTACCCCCTATAAAAACCCCATTATTCCTGGGTTTGAGGCTCTCAATCCTGAACTGCTGTTTCGGTGATGGTTGAGGGTCCAAGCTCGAGCTTGAATAAACAACCCCTATGCTTTTGCAGTGGAATCGGCTCCTTGGTGGTTTTTGGTTATTCAAGATCTGGGCACAACATTTGGGGGCTCATCCGGGATCCCCAGATACCCCAGGACTCCCAAACCAGGGGGTTGCAGCCGGCTGGTAAGTGTTCAGATGTTTGATGTTGGTCTGAGTCCTTTGTGT
>NW_006922730.1:223203-224929 GCF_000298275.1 Orycteropus afer afer | reverse complement strand
CCACCTCCCTGGTTAAAGCCATTGTTACCTCTTTCTCTTCCTAAGCAGGCACCTAAACCAGTCCTGGCAGTGAAACCTTATACTGCCCAGAAGAAAGAACCTGAAGTCAAACCTTCGGCACCGACCTACCCAGTCTTTCAGGGTGGGATGGAGGAAGAACTTCTTTTCCCCCCCTTACCAAACCCTTTCAGCAGGTACGGCAGCTGGTGAGGGTGCACCGCCCCAAGTGCCGGATGGTGGTGGGGCAATGGCAGCCACAGGTCTGGCAGCCAGCACCCATGGAAGAATGCAGCGCACAGCCCCCTCTAGTGGACCAGCAGATTCCACGGTCTTGCCATTGCGAGCTGCAGGGCCCGCAGACGCAACCGGCAACCAGCAGCTTCACTATTGGCCTTTTGCCACTAATGACCTGTACAATTGGAAAACTCAGAATGCCAAGTTCTCAGATAATCCCAGAGATTTAACTGACCTCCTAGAAACTATTTTGTTTACTCATCAGCCTACCTGGGACGATTGTCAACAGCTCCTCCAAATTTTATTCACTACCGAGGAACGTGAGAGGATCCAGATGGAAGCCCGAAAATCTGTCTTGGGGGATAACGGGCAGCCCACTACTAATATAGATGTGATTAATGCTACCTTCCCTTTGACTCGTCCTAATTGGGACTACAACACGACTGAAGGTATGGAGAGACTCCGGGTGTACCGTCAGACTCTAATGGGAGGTCTCAGGGCAGCCACAAGGAAGGCCACCAATTTGGCTAAGGTAGGTGACATACAGCAAGGGATGGTTGAATGTCCTGCTGCTTTCTTAGAAAGATTAATGGAAGCATTTCGTCAATATACCCCCATGAATCCAGAAGTACCTGAAACTAGGGCTGCACTGATTATGGCTTCTGTGAATCAAGCAGCCCCAGACATTAGGAGAAAGTTACAAAAAATTGACAGATTAAATGAAAAAAGCATTCAGGACTTAATGTTAGTTGCAGAGAGAGTTTATAATCACAGAGAAAGCCCAGAGGACCAACAGGCCAAAGCACCAGCTGTGGCCAGTGATCGGAACACTCGGAACCTTGGAAAAATCTTGCTTGCCTCAACAACCGGGAGCGTCTGAGAAAGAGAACAGCAACTACAGAAAATTGCAAAATACCAAGGTAAGGGGGACCCCCCCCAGATGAGGATGCCCTAAACTGGGCAAAAATCAGTGTGCCTATTGCAAAGAAGACGGACATTGGGCAAAAGAATGCCCAAATAAAAAAACTCAAAAACCGCCGACTAAAGTACTAGAATTAGGAGAACTCAGTGATTAGGGGCCATGGGGTTCAGTTCCCCTCCCTGAACCCAGGGTAACTCTTAAAGTGGAGGGGACCCCAATTGACTTCCTGGTGGACACCAGGGCAAAACATTCAGTCTTACTTAAACCTCAAGGGAAACTGTCTAATAAAACCTCCTGGGTTCAAGGAGCCATAGGAACAAACCAATATTCATGGACTACCCGAAGAACAGTAGATCTCGGTATGGGATGGGTATCCCACTCATTCATGGTAATTCCAGAATGCCCTTTTCCACTTCTTGGGAGAGATATACTAACCAAAATAGGAGCACAAATCCACTTTCAAAATGGAGGGGCAACCATTATGGACAGTAAGGGCCAGCCTATTCACGTGTTAACTGTAAACCTGGAAGATGAATATAGGCTCCACCAACAACCCCCTCCTTCTCCATC
>NW_006922730.1:219473-222308 GCF_000298275.1 Orycteropus afer afer | reverse complement strand
ATACCAGGTTTTGCAGAACTAGCAAAGCCTCTCTATGAAGCAACTAAGGAGGGGCAGAAATTTCAGTGGACAGAGGCCATGGAAAAATCCTTTAACTCACTTAAAACTGCCCTTCTTTCTGCCCCTGCCTTTGGACTGCCTGATGTAACAAAACCCTTCCATCTATACGTTGATGAAAATAAAGGGGTAGCGAAAGGAGTTGTAATCCAATACCTAGGCCCCTGGAAAAGACCGGTAGCCTATCTCTCAAAAAATTTAGACCCAGTAGAAGCTGGGTGGCCCCCGTGCTTACGCATAATAGCAGCAACAGCCTTGTTAGTCAAAGATGTGAACAAACTTACACTGGGGCAAGAACTACATATTACCATCCCACATGCCGTAGAAGGGACTCTTAAGCAACCTCCTGATTGATGGCTCAGCAATGCGCGGCTTACCCACTACCAAGGACTGTTACTGAACCCAACCAAGATTATCTTCCAGTCACCTACGGCACTGAATCCTGCCACCCTGTTACTGGATCCGGATTTCGGTGCTCCGCTCCATGATTGTGTCGACATTCTAGCTCAAGCGCACGGGATCCGAGCTGACCTATGAGACACCCACTTACCAGATGCCGAGGTTACCTGGTATATGGATGGGAGCAGCTTTGTGCGTGATGGACAAAGTTATGTGGGGGCGGCAGTAGTGACGGAAACTGCAATAATTTGGGCTGAACCGTTACCGGCCGGAACATCAGCTCAACGAGCTGAACTAATAGCATTGACCAAAGCCCTAACTTTGGGAAAAGACAAAAAGTTAAATGTTTATATGGACAGTCGTTATGCTTTTGCCACGGCACATATTCATGGGGCAATTTATCGGGAAAGGGGGCTACTAACCGCGGAAGGGAAGACAATTAAGAACAAAAATGAGATCCTAGATCTACTAGCTGCCCTGTGGCTCCCAAAGAAACTTGCCATCATTCATTGTCCAGGGCACCAGAAAATCACCACCCCAATTACCCGAGGCAACAATCTAGCAGACCAAACTGCCTGAAAAATTGTGCTGTCTACCAACTTAGTATTAACTTCCAACCTACCTGATCCTGGTAGTCTCACCTTACCTGCATACCCCAACTACACGGAGGAAGACTTGAAATGGATTAAACAATTACCCGGAACTCAATACGTATGCAATTGTTGGAAATCAGCAGATCACAAAGCCATCCTCCCCGAAAAACTGGGAGAAGGAATTTTATTCAAAATACACCAAACCACCCATCTAGGAACCAAAAAGATGCAGGAGTTATTAAAACAGGCAGACGTAATAATTAAAAATGCTCAATCTAAAATTGAAATGATTGTTTCTGACTGTAAAGCCTGTCAATTAACCAATGTTACTAAAAACCCTCCGAATCGAGGCTCCAGATCAAGGGGCAACACACCAAGGACTTGCTGGGAAGTGGACTACACGGAGGTAAAACCAGGAAAATACAAATATAAATATTTGTTAGTCTTTATATATACCTTTTCAGGGTGGGTGGAAGCCTTCCCCACCAAGAGAGAAACGGTCCACGTTGTAGCCAAGAAACTACTAGAAGACATCCTACCCAGGTATGGTTTTCCTACTACAATAGGGTCAGATAATGGACCGGCATTTGTGTCTAAGGTAATACAGGGTTTAGCAACTATTCTTGGGACTAATTGGAAATTACATTGTGCTTACAGACCCCAAAGTTCAGGCCAGGTAGAAAGAATGAACAGAACTCTAAAAGAGACTTTAACCAAATTAACCATAGAGACTGATGGAGACTGGGTGATTCTCCTCCCCTTCACCCTATTTTGGGTCCATAACTCTCCTTATAAATTAGGATTAACACCTTTTGAGATTGTCTTTGGCAGACCTCCACCTATTACTCCCAGATTCCAGTCCGATTTATTACGTGAAATTGATCATTGTGAACTCATTTATTCTCTTCAAGCCCTGCAACAAACCCAACAGGACATCTGGCCAAACTTAAGGGCCCTCTACCAATCTAATCCCCCTCCCGAACCTCACTGGTACCAGCCAGGTGATTGGGTGTATGTGTGGAGACATCGACAAGAGACTCTACAACCTCGCTGGAAAGGACCCTACATCATGATCCTGACCACACCTACCGCCCTCAAAATTGATGGAATAACCTCCTGGATTCATCATACTCACATCTGCAAAGCCGATCCTGTCCCTGACCAGGACCCACCATGGCACGTCTCCAAGGACCCCAAAAATCCGCTCAAACTAAAACTTCAGCGATGTGGACCTTACTAGTATTACTGTTAATAACTGATAACTATGTAAATCCTTCATCTAACCCACATACACCCCAACAGTTAACCTGGATAATTACATCAGCCACAGGGGACGTTGTCAGCTCTATCACGGGCAACCATCCCCCTAATACCTGGTGGCCTGACCTACACTTTGATTTATACCAATTAGCGGCCGGATCCTGGGACATCTTAGATTGGGAACCCAACAAAAACGATACTCCTGAATGTTCAGGCAAGCCTACATGCCAGCGGTTTTGTGCTTCTAGAGGAATCGGGGGAGTAGGTTCTGGGCACCCTGAACTCTGCCACCAACTCCGTAAGTTACCATTTTACATTTGCTCAGGGGGAAGAAAAGACAGAACTTTAGCAAACCAATGTAGTGTGTGGGGGCATCAGACTTTTATTGTAAAACATGGGGATGTGAAACGACGGGAACCACTTACTGGGAACCTTCTTCAACTTGGGATCTCATCACAGTTGACAGAAATCATTCGGTGATGGATTAAACATCAGTTCTTGCCGATCATCCAAGTTCATGTGGACG
>NW_006922730.1:217264-218428 GCF_000298275.1 Orycteropus afer afer | reverse complement strand
GCTCTAGGAGAAGAATGTTGTTATTATGTAGACCACTCGGGAGTCATAAAAAACTCCATGGCTAAAGTAAGAGAAGGATTAGAAAAAAGAAAAAGAGAGCATGCCCAAAACCAGGGGTGGTATGAAAATTGGTTTAATTCTTCTCCTTGGCTAAAGTCTCTGTTATCTGCTCTCACTGGACCAGTCATTATGGGACTAATTTTACCAATAGTTGGACCTTGTATTCTAAACAGATTAGTTAACTTTGTAAGAGATAGAGTAAACTCTGTGCAACTCATGGTCCTCAGGCAACAATATCAATTACTCCCCCAATATGATTTAGATATTGGTATAATACATTATAATCAAATGTATGATGACACCCAGTAAACTCATGATTGAGTTTAGTACCAAGAGAAAGGGAGAAATGTGAGGCCATGTTTCTATATAACCACCATGTAGCCATTTTTGCAATATGCCTTAGCACGTACTCCACGCTTTAGTGCCATAGTTACTGGAAAAACCACAAAGAGTCCTAACTACCCCCACCTCATCGATATCCAAACATTCTCCTTAGCAACAACCAATCAGTAAATGGTAGAGAAATACCTTACCTAAAATAGTTAGAAATGACAATTGGTGGCTTCGGCCCACCAGACAGAGCCAATCCAATAGTTAGAAACGACAGTTGGTGGCTTCAGCCCACAAGATAGAGCCAATCAAGTAGCAACAACTAGCAACTTGGAAAATGTCAACCAATCCTGTAATTTTCTGACTGAAACTTCCTCCTTCCTGCTGTACCCCCTATAAAAACCCCATTACTCCTGGGTTCGGGGCTCTCAATCCTGAACCGCTGCATCAGTGATGGTTGAGGGTCCAAGCTCGAGCTTGAATAAACAACCCCTATGCTTTTGCAGTGAAATCGGCTCCTTGGTGGTTTTTGGGGATTCAAGATCTGGGCACAACATGTGGACTGTGATGGTCTGTTGTTTCTGAGGCATTGTGACATTGTTGTATTTAGATCTCTGTTAACTGTTTGTTAAGAGAAGCCAAGGGTGATTCAGGCTCTTCTTGGTGGTTTTTTATCATTGGCCCATTGGTGGAGAAGGAGGAAGTGGCTCTTGCTCAGTAAGTGAAGTCACAGGAGGTGTGGGTGTAGGTGTTGTGTTTTATGAGGACTGTTGT
>NW_006922730.1:212984-216365 GCF_000298275.1 Orycteropus afer afer | reverse complement strand
CCCCGAGTGTCCTTGGGGTTGCTGGAAAGCAGAAATCTGCGAGAGCGCTGTCTCTTTGAATATCCAAAATAGTCAAGTCGCATTTTAAACTTACAAAATGGTGGCATCCTCCAGACCGGCAAAAGTCCACAGCTCAGCCCACCTTTCTCTTCACCTTCTCTGTTTGTTCCCCAGCCACCGTGTACAGTCTTCCTTGCAGTCCCTGGCTAGTAGGGTGATTTTTGGGTTAATTCTTAGGTCTTACAATCACTCAGGAATCTCCAAGCCATGTTGTCTGTGTCATCAGGGTCGCTCAGTCCACTGCCAGACCGCAGCTCCATGTGTCTCCTTTTCTGGTATTTTCATGCAAATTCTTCTGCTATTTGCTGCCTAGTCTGCCATCTTGCCAGAACTCGACCACATCTCATGAGTCCAAACCTTCTTAATCTTTTCCAAAAAATAAAAAAAGAACATTTCAATTATTTATATCAGTATGTACTCGTGAATATTTATTTTATACTTTGGGTAATATGCCAATACATTTTTATTTTCTTTCTCAAATTATTCCACCATTGGCCTTTGGGAGCACTTTCAGTTGCCTCCTGTGTCCTTTTGACATATCCTCATGGTTGTGATTTCTTTGTGTGTGTGTGTGTGTGTGTGTGTGTGTTGTTGTTGTTGTTGCTAGGTACTGTTGAGTCAGCTCCAACTCATAGTGACCCTATGTACAAAAAAATAAAACACTGCCTGGTCCTGTGCAATCTTCATAAGCCTTGCTATACTTGAGCCCATCATTACAGCCACTGTGTCAATGCATTTTGTTGAGGATCTTCCCCTCTTTCACTGACACGCTACTTTAGCAATCATGATTTCCTGGTGGGAAACAACTTTACTAACCAGAGTACATTTTCACCTAGTCAACCTTACCTCCTCCTTCAAACAACTGATCAGTTTTGCCTTTTCCAGAATGTTATATAAATGGTATAATGCAGTATGAAATCTTTTTGAATTTGCTTCTTTTACCTAACAATATGCATTTAAATTCATCCATGTTTTCATGCAACTTGATAGCTCTTTCTTTTTTATTACTGTGTTGTTGTTGCTGTTGTTAGGTACTGTTGACTCAGCTCTGACTCATAGTGACCCTATACACAAAAGAACAAAATACTGCCTGGTCCTGTGCCAGCCTCACAATACTTGCTGTACTTGAGCCCATCGTTGCAGCCACTGTGTCAATCCATCTTGTTGAGGGGCTTCCTCTTTTTTTGCTGACCCTGCACTTTACCAAGAATGATATCCTTCTCCAGGGAACGGTCCCTTCTGACAACATGATCAAAGTAAGTGAGATGAAGTCTGGCCATTCTCTCTTCCAAGGAGCATTCTGGCTGCACTTCTTCCAGGACAGATTTGTTCCTTCTTCTGGCAGTCTGTGGTACATTCAGTATTCTTCGCCAATACCACAATTGAAAGCATCAACACTTCTTTGGTTATCCTTATTCATTGTCCAGCTTTCAAATGCATATGAGGTGATTGAAAATACCATGGCTTGGGGTATTTTAGTCTTCAATGAGACATCTTTGCTCTTCAGCACTTTAAAATGGTCTTTTGCAGCAGATCTTCCCAGTGCAATACCTTGTTTGATGTTTTGACTGCTGCTTGCTTTGTTGTTGATTGTGGAACCAAGTAATAGGAAATCTTTGATGATGTCAATATTTTCTCCATTTATTGTCATGCTGCTTATTGGTCCAGTTGTGAGGATTTTTATTTTCTTTATGTTGAGGTGTAATTTAAACTACAGACTATATTCTTTAATCTTCATCAGGAAGTGTTGCAAGTCACCTTCACTTTCTTCAAGCAAGGTGGTGTCATATACATATCACAGGTTGTTAATGAGTCTTCCTCCAATATTGATGCTGTATTTTTCTTCATATAGCCCAGCTTCTTGGATTATTTGCTCAGCATAAAAATTGAATAAGTATGGAAAAAGGAAACAACCCTGACACACTCCCATCCTGATTTTAAACCATGTTGTATCTCCTTGTTTGGTTTGAACATCAGCGTCTTGGTCTAAGTATAGGTTCCTCATGAGCACAATTAAGTGTTCAAGAATTTCCATTCTTCTCAACGTTATTCATAATTTATTATGATCCACACAGTCAAAGGCCTTTGCATAGTCAATAAAATACAAGTAAACATCTTTCTGGTGTTATTTGCTTTCACCCAAGATCCATCTGACATCAGCAATGATATTCCTTGTTCCACGTCCTCTTCTGAATCCAGCTTGCATTTCTGGAAGTTCCCTGTCAATATACTGCTGAAAATATTTTGAATTATCTTTAGCAAAATTTTAGTTGCATGTGATATTAATGATACTGTTTGATAATTTCCACTTTCTGTGGGATTATCTTTCTTTGGAATGGGTAGAAGTGTGGATCTCTTCCAGTCAGTTAGCCAGGTCTTTCAAATTTCATAGCATAGATGAGTAAATAACTACAGTACACCATCTGTTTGTTTAAACATGTCAGTGGGTATCCCATCAATTCCTGGAGCCTTGTTTTTTTACCAATTCCTTCAGTGCAGCTTTGACTTCTTCCTTCAATACCATCTGTTCTTAATCATATGCTACTTCCTGAAATGGATGAACATTGACCAGTTCTTTTTGGTAGAGTGACTCTGTATATTATGTCCATCTTCTATTGATGTTTCTTGCATCATTCAATATTTTGACTATAGAATCTTTCAATAGTGCAACTCAAGGCTTGAATTTTTCTTCAGTTCTTTCAGCTTGAGAAATATCAAGCGTGTTCTTCCTTTTTGGTTTTCTAACTCCAAGTCTTTGCGTATTTCATTGTAATAATTGACTTTGTCTTCTTGAGCTACTCTTTGAAATCTTCTGTTCAGCTCTTTTATCTTGTCATTTCTTCCATTTGCTTTAGCTACTCTCCATTCAAGAGCAAGTTTCAGAGACTCTTCTGGCATCCATTTTGGTATTTTCTTACTTTCCTCTCTTTTTAATGAACGTTTGCTTTCTTCATGTATGATGTTCTTGATGTCATCCCACAATTTATGGTTTTTGGTGATTGGTGTTCAATGTGTCAAATCTATTCTTCAGGTGGTCTCTAAATCCAGGTGGAGTATAATGAAGGTCATATTTTGGCTTTCATAGACTTGTTTTAATTGTCTTCAGTTTCAACTTGAACTTGCATATGAACAGTTAATGGTCTGTTCAAATACCAGCAGTATCTGGCCTTGTTTTGTCTGAAGATACTGAGCTTCTCCATCACCTCTTTTCACAGATGTAGTTGATCTGATTCCTGTGTATCCCATCTGATAAAGCTCATGTGTATATCTGCTGTTTATATTGTTGAAAAAAGGTATTTGCAATGAATAAGTCATTGGTCT
>NW_006922730.1:209810-212430 GCF_000298275.1 Orycteropus afer afer | reverse complement strand
GACTGCTAACCAGAAGGCTGGCGGTTCAAACCACCAGCCACTCCTCGGAAGGAAGATGGGGCAATTACTTCTGTAGTGATACTGCCTCAGAAACACAAGTAGGGGTTGCTATGAGTCAGGTCTGACTCGACGGCAAAAAAATAAAACCTGGAATATTGATCTTTATGTGTTCCATTTCATGTTTGGCAGCTTCCAATTTTCCTTGATTCATACTTCATACATTCCATTATTAATGGAAGTTTGCAGCTGTTTCTTCCTATTTTGAGCAAAGGGAATCCCCAAAAGCTTTATTTACTCCATCCACATCATTAATGTCGACTCTACTTTGTGGAGGCAGTACTTCCCCAGTTGTATTTTGAGTGCCTTCTGACCTGAGGGGTTCATCTTCCAACACTTTATTGGACAATGTTTCAGGGCTATTCATAACATTTTGCAGTATTGTATCAGACAGTGTTTCACTGCTATTCATAAAGTTTTCACTGTCCAGTTATTTAAGTGAATGGCCCCTTCCTTCTCCTGAGACTGTCGTAGTTTGGAATCTCCACTGAAATCTGTCCACCATGGGTGACCCTTCTGGTATCTAAAATACCAGTGGTATAGCCTCCAGACTCACAGCAACACACAAGCCACTACAGTGTGACAGACTGATAGTTGTGTTTATTACACACTAATATTCCATTATAAGGAACCATGGTGGCATAAGAATCAAGTGTTCAGCTGTTAATTTCCTAAAGTGGCAGATTAAGTTATTGATTTTAGATTTTTCTTCTTCTCTAATATATGCAAATATTGCTAAGAATGTCACTCTAAGCACACTTTTGCTGAATCCCACTGATATTGATAAGTTGTAGTTCCATGTTCCTAATGTTCAAAATATTTGTTACTTTCTCTTGAGATTTATTGTTCAACTTATGTATTATTTAATAGTATGTTTTTATATCTTTAAATAATGGGGCATGTTCCATCTATTTTTTTCTTATGGATTTCTAGTTTCATTCTTGTTTGATGTTAGAATACATTGTATAAATTCTATTCTTTTAAATTTGCAAAGGTGCTTTTTTTATGGCTGAAAAGGTGATCTTTCTTGGAGAATCTTGCATGCAACCTTTGTTATTAAGTGTTGTTGAGTGTATTTTTGACTCATAGAGACCCCATGTTACAGAGTAGATCTTCCACATAGGATTTTTTTAGGCTGTAATCTCTGTGAGCGTAGATCTCCATGTCTTTCTCCAGCAGAGGAGATGAGTGGGTCTGAACTGCACACCTTTTCATTAGCAGCTGAATGCTTAAAAATTACACCCTTAGGTCGCTTTTGTTGTCCTTATTTTTAGGTGCTGTTGGGTTGGATCCAACTCATAGTGATCCTATATGTACAACAAAACAAAACACTGCCAGGTCCCATGTCTTCCTCATGGTCTTTGCTACACTTGAGCCCATTATTGCAGCCACTCTATCAATCCATCTCTTTGAGGGTCTTCCTCTTTCTCATTAATTCTCTATTTTACCAAGCATGATATCCTTTTCCAGAGACTTTTCCATTCTGATAACACGACCAAAGTATGTGAGATGATGTCTAGCTTGCTTCTAAGGGGAATTTCAACTGCGCTTCTTCCAAGACATGGCAGTCCATGATATTTTCAATAGCCTTCACCAACACCACAATTCAAATGCATCAATTCTTTGATCATCGTTATTCATTGTCCAACTTTCACATGCATATGAGCCTATTTGAAATATCGTGGTTTGTGTCAGGAATACCTTAGTCTTCAAAATGATTTCTTTGATCTTTAACACTTTAAAGAGATCTTTGGCAATAGATTTGCCCAATGCAATACATCTAATATATTGACTGCTGCTTCCATGGTCATTGATTGTAGATCCAAATAAAATTAAATCCTTGACAACTTCAATCTTTTCTCCATTTTCTTGTGAGCTTGCTTACTGGTTAAGGTGCGAGGATCTTTGTTTTTATGTTGATGTATAATCCATGCTGAATGCTGCAGTCTTTGGTCATCACCAGAAAGTGCTTCAAGTCAGCTTCACTTTCAGTGAGCAAGGTTGTGTCCTCTGCATAACACAGGTTGTTAATGAGTCTTCTTCCAATCCTGAGACTGCATTCCTCTTCACATAGTCCAGATTCTTGGATTATTTGCTCAGCATACAGATTAAATAAATATGGTTAAAAGTTACAACCCTAACACACACTCTTCCTGATTTTAAACCATGCAGTATCCCCTTGATCTGTTCAAAAGACTGCCTCTTGGCCAATGTACAGGCTCCTCATGAGCACAATCAAGTGTTCTTGGATCCTCTTCCTCATATAGTATAGACTTTTTGGGTTATTTTCTCAGTGTACACATTAAATAAGTATGGTGAAAAGATACAACCCTGACACAGACCCTTTCTGGTTTTAAACCATGCAGTATCCCCTTGACCTGTTCAACACACTGACACTTGGTCTGTGTACAGGTTCTTCATGAACACAATCAAGTGTTCTGGAATTCCAATTCTCCTCAATGTTGTCCATAATTTGTTGTGATCTACAATTGAAACCTTTGCATAGTCAATAAAACATAAGTAAACATCTTTCTGGTATTTTTTGTTTTCAGCCAAGATCCAT
>NW_006922730.1:202618-208845 GCF_000298275.1 Orycteropus afer afer | reverse complement strand
TATTACTATTATTAAAATCTAGCTCCCTGCTCCCTATCTCCAGATATTTTTATGAATTAAGTTTTATTAGTTTGAGGTCCAGATATCTGCCTTAATCTATTAAATAACAACAGACTGGGTAAGACTGTTCTGTGATTTATCTTGGTCTAACTTTAATTCATCTGGGGTTGAATTCCCATAGTGCTGTCAAACCAGATAAAATTTGCTTGCCTTGAAGTCTTCTCATGCTAAGAGTTGTGTGTGGGAGATGACAGCCATAAATGAAAAAAAAAAAAAAAACCTTGAACTCACATGGCACATAATATTCATTTTTACTATAGAATACACAAACATGACAACAGTAGGCACAATACCAACCAGATTCCATATATGTGCAAATCATAAACATGTCTGTTAAATAGGAAAAACAGACTTAAGGTGCTTTTATGTGGTTTGCAATTCTAGAGTTTTTGACTTCTAACTATATGAACTCATTCAGAGGGAAAAATTTTGTACATACCACAGAAGAATTAAAAAATCTTGACCCTTTACTTAATTAATGGTTTCAAAATAGGCCCACCAACTTTCTATTCAATTAACACAACAAACCAGAGTAAGGCTAAAATGGAAAACATTGTATATTCACCTTCAAAGGTAAAAAATAAAGCAAGCAAATGAAGAAAGAAGAATAAAAGATAATGAAACTTAAAGTCTTTCAAATTCACTTAAAAGCCTATGTCACTATATGGAAAGAAATAAAACAAGTGGTACTTTTGAAAGTACACAGATTTAGTTAAAGTTGTTTAAAAAAAAAAAAAAAAAAAAGTCATCCCTGCTGGATTTTCAAACCATTAATCTTTAAAATTTATCCTTCAACACAGACAAATTATTTGTATAGCTAAATATCTTCTTCATTTTTCCCTTCCTCTTTATCTTTCTTCCTCCCATCCTTCCTCCCATCTGTCATTATCCTTCACTATTTCTTTCCTCCCCCTCTATAAATATTGAGAGTTTCTGATGTATATTGACAGAAAAAAAATCAAATTAATAAGTGAATAAATGAATGAATAAATAGATTAATATAAAAAAGAATTATGTCCCATTAAAAAGGAAACCCATCCCAAAACCCACTGCCATCAAGTTGATTACAACTCATAGAGACTCTATAGGACAGAGTAGAACTACCCCATACTGTTTCCAAGCATATAAAACTTTATGGAAGCATGCTGCCACATCTTTCTCCTAATAAATGGCTGGTGCATTGCTACCACTGACCTTTATGTTAGAAGCTGAGCACTTTAACCACTGTGCCAACAAAAGTCCTTTATTAAAATGGAAAAGATGAGCCAAATAGGCTTACAGTATAGTAAGTTTGTGAAACAAGACATGCGTGGGTGATACTAATATAAAGTCAATGAAAAGAGCATTAAGTGCTACAGAATTCCAGAGGTAAGACTGATTAGTTTGAGCTCCCAAGTCTAGAAAATCTTCAAGGAGGTATCATTCAAACTGGGTCTTAGAAAGGAAGAAACATATAGATAGGTAATATAAGTGGAATGTATATTGTTTAGACTTCTTTGAACTTCCATGAACCTCCTTATGTTCAGGGCAATGTAGGAACTTGAAGCAGAGGTTTACCATCTCAGAAAAGCTTTCATTCTCACTCGGTTGCTTACTGAACACAACAGAATCCAGTAACACACTGGAGCCAGCAAGATCATTGTTGTTGTTGTTGTTATGTGTTGTCAAGTCGGACCTGACTCATAGTGACCCCTCCTTGGGTTTCCGAGGCAGTATCACTATGGAAGTAGATTGCCCAACCTTCCTTCTGAGGAGTGGCTGGTGGGTTTGAACCACCAGCCTTCTGGTTAGCAGTCAAGTGCCTTAGGCACTATGCTAGCAGAGCTCCCAGCAAGATCATTACAAACCCTTTATCTCTGTGTTACTTTCCTTCCTTCTGTATTCTCTAGATCTTCACTTCTCATAATCTCCCACTATAGAAAAAAATAGATTATGTTGAACTAAAGGAAAGGTCTCTCAATAATGCATGTTCGCTAAGAAGTTTATCAATTCCCATGCCCTAAGGACTTGTCAGAAGGACCAATCCCTGGAGAAAAAGATCATGTTTAGTAAGTTAGGGATCACTGATAAAGAGGAAAACTCTCAATAAGATGGATTAACACAGTGGTTGTGGTCATGGGCTCAAGCATGGTAAAGATTGTGAGGATGATGCAAGACCTGGCAGTGTTTTATTCTGTTGTACTTAGGGTCTCCATGAGTCAGAATCAACTTCAGAGCACCTAGAAACCAGGTCTTAAATGTTCCCTTCATTTGGGACATGCTTTCCTTACTCATTACATACTATAAAGAGTTGTCATTGAGTCAATTCTAATTTAGGGAGCCCTCATGTGTGTCAGAGTAGAATTATGCTCCATGGGATTTTCAATAGCTGATTTTTTAAAAGTGATTGCCAAGTCTTTCTTCTGAAACATATGTGAGTGAACTCAAACTTCCAACTTTCAGTTAGCAGTTAAATGTGTTAACCATTTGTGCAGTCTAAGGACTCCTTACTTACCATATCCTACACTTTTTCCCAAAACATCTGTTTCTGTTCTAACCTTTGCTGTTGAATCATCACCCTCAAACATAGTTGCTATATGGTTAGAATGCTCTTCTTTTAACCACACAGGGGACTGATGTCAAATATTTATTTCCTCAAAGGAATCAGTTCAAAGTCCCATTCAGTTACTAAGTGTAGTTCTAATCCAGAATATTTGGGTAATGGCAAGTGTTTCACATTTGGTCACCATGTTGCTCTCATGGTCTAGTGGCCCATGAACTAAAAATCCAGTCTTCTGAACATGCATCCACCCAATATACAATGATGAAGCAGGCAGGAACAGGATAATGACAATAAAAATTTCCACAGGATAACATGGATTTTGGTTAGCAGTCTCTAGCACAAAGATTTTCCAAGCTGTTCACTCTTTCAACATTTCTATTAATTTCCATACTTCCTTAAATAATAAGATGCACCAATTTGTCATTTTACTCTTTCTTAAACTGAGATGTATTTTAATTTATTGTGTCACTATTTCTCTATCTCTCTCCCTCCTCTTCCTGATAGAAAAGCTCATATTCAATTCTTGATATGAAGAAGCATTATTCATTTTAATGTCCACCTTGCTTTGCACAATGAGCTTCTTTCAAAGTATCAATTAAGTTTTATTCTTTAATTTACATTACAATTGGTATAGATATGGAAAAGCCAACAAAGTAAATATCTACTCAGAGTCTGTGAAATTAACTTAGCATTTTCTTAGTATATTAGTCAGTTTATCATACTTTATGCTGCAGTTTCAAACAATTTCCAAATTTTATTGACTTATTACAACAAATGTTTATTTCTATCGGTTGGCTGAGGATTCTGCTCCACATATTCTAATCAGGGACCTAGGCTGATAAAGCACTGTCTTTGTTGATTTCTTAATTATTGCTAGAGGAAAAGAGAGGGAGGAAGGATCTCACTCCTTAATATGAAATCCTCTGGTCTGGAGTGACATATGTTGTGTTTCCACTGCAACTCATTGACCAGAATGACTTGCAAGGTTCCACCTAATCACAAGAGTGTCAAGAAGTACAATTATAACATGTGATTAGAAAGCAGAGAACTGGAAATGTTCAGGGAGTATCAATAGTGACTTCCACAATTAAATGGTATTGTTTTATGAGCATCTTTTTTTGCAGCGGTTTAGCAGACATTTATTATTTTTAATAAAAGTATCCCTGTACACAGTTAGTTATAGCAACAAAAGCATTTTTCATAAGTTCAGCTTACATTTATTAATATACCTACAAGGCTAAAACTCGATACTAATTTACACTTTTAACTTTCTGATGCACTTCAGTCTGACCTATTATTATTACAAAATTACAATGATTTTTTTTTATTATTATTGTGATTTGGCTGCAAATATACGAAGCAGATTTGTTTTGCTCTCAACAGTTCACGTACATTTGTTTTCAAGGTCCCAATTATAATCCTAGCAATAAAAGCTCTCCTTCTATCTCCTCCCTGTGACTACTCCTTCACTGTGTCCCTTTTATGTATTCATTCTTTTTTTGTTGTTAGTCCTTTGATGTTCCATGGTTTATTGTTTTAAGGGATACAATATCATTGAGTGTGTGGGTGCCACATCCTGGGTTGAGTGGTCTGCATGTACATCTCCCTAACCATTGGGCTGAGAGCCCGCCCCTGGGGGTAAGTTTTATTCTAGGCACCGAATGTATTTCAGGGCCATAGTATTGGAATTCTCACCAGACTTCACCTGACCAGTAATTATTATGGTCATTACTGAGCATTTGGATTTTGTTCCACATTTTCCCTCTCACTCTGTCCAATATCTCCAGATTTGATCCTTTCCTGAGTGGTTGGCATTGGTAGCTGGGCACCATCTGGTTCTTCTGGTCTCGAGGGCCATTGTGTCCTAGGGTTATTTGCTTCTAAATGTCCTTGCTTTTTTTTTTTTTGTGTGTGTGTGTGTGTGTGTGTGTGTTCTTCTTCACTTCTGATGCTGGGAGACCATTAGCTGCATCCTAGATGGCTGCTTGAAAGTTTTTAAGACCCCAGTTGCTACTCACCAATGTAGGATGTGGAGCAACACTTTTATGTATTTTGTTGTGCCAATTGAGTCTGGTGTACCCCAGTACTATGGTCCTGAGGTAGTAGCTCTATTGGATCTCTCTCCCATCGTGTTGGGATGTCTGTGAGGGATTATTCTGTGTCTGTCTTCTATTGTTTCTGTAAGGATTACAGGTATTTTGTATCACTGGTGTCTGTACAAGATTAGCCTCAGCTGAATCTATCCTTGGTCTAGAGTATACCTTTATTCACTGGTCCCTGTCTAATCATCTCAGGTGTTTATGTATTTATCTGTATACCCTAGTGTTTGGTGTTAATGGCAATGTGGTATTGTGGACACATCGGTTGGTTTTAATATCTGTCGTCTATCTCTTATGAGCACAGTTTGGTGTCCTCTCATTTCCCAATGTTACCGTGGTGGTCATATATCCTTCCTGTATATCCCTCCCTCTACCCATGTCAGCGTGTAAGTGCCAACTAACCCTAAATTAATCCCTCCCTTTCCCTCCCCATCCCAGTAACCTACTAGGTGAGTTCCCTTTCCCAAGAAAACCCTTCTCTGTCTTTTTATATTAATGGGCTCATACAGTACTTGTCCTTCTACGATTGACTTATTTCACTCAGCATAATGTCCTCCAAGTTCATCCACATTGCAAGATGATTCACGGATCCCTCATTGTTCTTTAATGTGGCATAGTATTCCATTGTGTGGATATACCATAATTTGGTTATCCACTCATCTGTTGATGAGCATTTAGGTTGTTTCCATCTCTTTGCTATGGTGAATTGTGCTGTAATGAACATAGGTGTACATATGTCTGTTTGTGCGCTATCTCTCGAATGCATGTATGCATTCTTGTCAGTCCAGCTTTCCCTCTATGCAAATGCTGCCCTTCTGATCTCTCACAGTTGATTGACCTAAGGGGCACATCTCCCTAGGATAGGTGTTCTGCTTGTAGGCATTCCTACTGTTTGGCTGGAAGCTAATCCATGGAAATGAGTTCAGTTCCAGGCTTGGTGGATAACCCGGAGCCATAGTCTTGGGGTTTCCACCAGTGTATCCAACCAGTAATTCTGGTCATTTTTGTGATCTCCTGCATTCTTAGCTTTATCTCTGGGCAAATACTGCCCTTTTGATCTCATATGGTTGGTTGTTCTAATGAGTGAATATTTCCTGGTATTTTTGTTCACCTTATAGGTCTATCAATCGCTTAGGTGAATGTTGAGCCATTGGGATTGAGTTCAGTTCCCAGCTTGAAAGGTGTCTAAGCACACCATAATCTCAGGGGTTCCACCAGTTTTCATAAGACTGGTAAGCCTGGACTTTTTTATATTTTTGAATTTTGTTCCACATTTTTCTCCCATTGTAACTGGGATCTCCTATTGTGATCCCTTTCAGAGTGGTCAGCAGTGGTAGCTGGGCACCATTTAGTTCTTCTGGTCTCAGGGTAGTGGAGGCTGGGGTTCATGTGACCCATTAGTCCCTTGGATTAATTGTTTCCTTGCCTTTTTGATTTTCTTCTTCTTCTTCTTCCTCTTCCTCTTTCTCTTCCTCTCCTTCTCCTTCTCCATCTTCTCCTTCTCCTTCTCCTTCTCCTTCTCCTTC
>NW_006922730.1:201032-202433 GCF_000298275.1 Orycteropus afer afer | reverse complement strand
TTGCCTTTTTGATTTTCTTCTTCTTCTTCTTCCTCTTCCTCTTCCTCTTCCTCTCCTTCTCCTTCTCCATCTTCTCCTTCTCCTTCTCCTTCTCCTTCTCCTTCTCCTTCTCCTTCTCCTTCTTCTTCTTCTTCCTCTTCCTCTTCTTCTTCTTCTTCTCCTTCTTCTCCTTCTTCTCCTTCTTCTCCTTCTCCTTCTCCTTCTTCTTCTTCTTCTTCTTCTTCTTCTTCTTCTTCTTCTTCTTCTTCTTTTTTCTACAGATGGGGAGAGACCAATAGTTGCACCTTAAATGGCAGCTCATAAGCTTTTAAGATCCCAGTCTCTACTCACCAAAGTAGTATGTAGAACATTGTTTTGTAGACTATGTTATGCTAATTGACCTCAGTGTCCTCCAAGACTGTGGTCCTTAGCCTCCTTGTCCAGTAACTCATTCCCTCAACATATTTGCATATGACTAAGAAGTTTTCATAACTTTGCCTCATATGCTTTACTATATTCATGGATATATTTGCAGTACATCCAAATATAGGTAGAGTTTTCCTGTGTCAAACCTATATATATTTGTTCATGTCATCCCATTCATCATCCTACTTCTCTTCAGCTTGAGTTTCTATCTATGTATCTTTTAATAGATCACTGTCATTACTGTCTGTTATTGCAGAATAGTGTATGTAATATTATTTTGTGAGAATCTTGTAAAATATGTTCATATTAATTTTAACTATTTGGATTTTTACTTCATAGAAGGACAGCTTGTGTGGTAAATTGCTTAAAAAATTTTTAACAGAGTACTTTGCATTTTAACAGGCTCTCTTCTATCTTTTCTATAGGGAACATCCTCTCTCTGCTGTCATCCTTAGACTCAGTTAATTAGAGGGCCTCCTCTGGCTTTCTCCTATAACACTACTCTCATTTGCTGAAGGATGATTTATTCCTACCTTTAGGTCTCAAGAATATGCACATTTTTAGTTTGGTAAGACCTTGAAAAGGAGCCCTCCAGATTGTTTCATTATCACTTGTCAGAAAGGGATTACAGAGGCTTCTACACAGAGGATTTCTGCATTTGTGGCATGGCAGTATATTCTACCATCATAGGAAGCTTGAAAATTGAACTAGGCTCCTCTATTGCTGAAAGTTACCAGGCCAGCTGACATTTAACTAAAACTCTGAATTAAATAGAATCTCTAATGTTGATATTCTCATTGAAGTCAAAGAATTTAAGAAATTATGGATTATTGATTTTATTTGACTTATTGCAAAAGCTTCATACCACACACAAGAATATTTTCATAAGAGAATCACAAAATTCTTGAGATGAAAACTTATCTATCCTAACACTCTCATTTTATTATTGAGATAACTGAGCCTTAGGTTCAGAAAGTTAGGGAAGGAGTTCACAAT
>NW_006922730.1:193907-199947 GCF_000298275.1 Orycteropus afer afer | reverse complement strand
GGAAACCCAAGGAGGGGTCGCTATGAGTCAGGGCTGACTCGACGGCACATAACAACAACAACAACAATGGAAAGAGCAGATAAAGTTTAAGGAATTTTTGTTGCAAAAATAATTTAGAATCTAGTGTTTAGATTTTTATATCCCTTTTGTTTGGAAGAAAGCAATCCCACTTGTATCATCAGTTCCTGTGTAGAAGTGTTTTGTCATTTCTGTCATAAACCTTTTAACAATATTGTACTCTCCCTCCAATAATCTCTGAACCAAAAAACCAAACTCACTGCCGTCAAGTTGGGTCCCACTCATAGCAACCCCTCCTTGGGTTCCAAGGCAGTATCACTACAGAAATAGATTGCCCAAACTTCCTTCTGAGGAGTGGCTGAGGGGTTTGAAATTCCAGCTTTCTGGTTAGCAGTCAAGTGTCTTAGGCACTACACCACTCTTTTAAATAAATATTGAATTAAACAACTCACTCATTTTAGAGGATTAAAATGCATTGCATCAATATGATATTAAAGTCTTTTCCCCAATCAACTATCTATGAATTACATGCCATAGAGCTATTCAGCTGTGTTCTTAAATATAGTGATTTATGATATACGAATGGTAAAATGACAGCTCAAAAACACAAAAACAAAAAATGTCCACATAATTTGTTCAGAAGACTGGAGTATGGTAATCCTTATTATGTACATGCTTAAGTAGACACACTTTAACAATTTATGACAGGTACAATAATTACTATTGTGTTCCAAATAATTAACATACCCTTCCCTTATGTTATACTTAGTAAAAGCTTTCTTCTCCCAGGTTTCTGGATTTAACTAATGAGCCATTTTATGCTCAGCATAAGGTCTTCATTGAAGTGCATTTGGAAAACTGTTCTCCTGGGCAGAAAAATACCTTGAATCCCAGAAAACGATAGAGATCTGTTCAGAAAACTATCTAGGTATCAAGTGCTCTTCTTGCTTCACTTCTTCCCAGAAATAGAAAATAAAGTCATCACTATTTTCTTCAGTTCAGTTAATGTGGCTTTAAAGGAAACAACAACAAAAGTAAATAAATAAATAAAATACAAAAAAAGAAACAGAAGAAGAAGAAGAAAAGAAGGAAGAAAAAAGATGAAAGGAAAGGACATTTTTAAAAAGTAAACAAAGACTCATGAAGGGAAAAAGTGAGTACTAATCATGGTCTTAAGCTTTATTTTTTTAATTTACAAAATATTTTGTAACTTTCTGATAACAGCAGCTATGATCTATATTAAACCAAAAAAATAAAAATTAAAAATCAACAAACTAAAATCCTTGGCCTTAATCCATTCCACTGTACACTTTTATACAGCTAATGAGTTAAGAATGTTTTTTCATATTCTAAATAGTTCAAACATTTTCAAAATAAAAATACTTTATGACATGTACAAATTATATGAAATTCAAATTGTAAATGAAATGCAGTTTCACTTATACACATTTGTTTCTGTATTGTCTAGTGGCTTCCACACATCAAAAACATAGTGAGTAATTTAATAACATGAATTTTTACTCAAACATATTTAAATTTCTTGGTGATGGATTTATCTTTTTCTTAGAGTAGTAATTGAGAAGTTGAATATTTGCTATCTGACTCTTAAAATGTCCTGTCTGTATTTGTCCCAAGTTGTTTACTCCTTTATAGCAAGCATGAAGACTGTTAAGTCAAAAATCAAACTCACTGTTATTGAGTCATTCTGACTCATAGCAACCTACCTTGAATTCCAAGGCTGTAAATCTTTATGGAAGCAGATTGCCTCATCTTCCTCCCTCAGAGCAGCTAGTGTGTTTGAACTTTCTGGCTAACAGCCAAATGCCTTACCCAGTACACCACCAGAACTCCTTTTGAAGACTGTAAGGCCCTCAAAAAACCCTGCTAGTGTCAAACTTAGATTTGTACATATCCAATTGTTTTAAAAGTAGCCCAAAAAAGTAGATTTTTAGCCACTTAGATCCTGCCGGGAGTGTATATCCCAGAAAACTACACCTAAAATCTGCTACCCCTAAATAAGGTAAATTTCTGTGTTAATAATCACAATCTGGTTCTATGGGAGTCCCTGGGTGTCTCATCTGTTAATGGAAAGGTTGGTGGTTCAATTCAACCCAGAGGAGTCTCTGAAAAAGGCTTAGAGCTCTAAATCAGCTATCAAAAACCCCGTGGAGCACAGTTCTATTCTCACATACATGGAGGTGCCATGAGTTAGAGTCACCTTTAAGGCAACCGGTGGCTTTTGGTAAGGTGCTACTGTCTTTGAAACTTTCTGACCCTGAGACTTCTACCGTTCTGCAAGAGGACATCGTGTAAGATTCATGGAAGCCTCTCTCACTTCACCTCTTCCCTGGGAGTTTTCATACCTACTTCCTTTTCTGGTGGATGCCTAAACCATTTGCACCTGGCACACCTCCTGATGTGAGGGACCACTACCTGCATGCACCAGTCAGTGTGTTAGGCCCAACAAATAGCTTATTGTGTAATACTATCACTTGGTCATATCTCTGCCTGACCAGTTTTGAATTCTCTCCAACTTATTGTGTTTGCCCTTTATATAAAATGTTTGTCAATTGCTGTTTTATATGATGAAAAATTCACTGCTTCAAATTTTCTATGAAATATCTACTACTTCACTCTCAATTATGTTTTTAGACTAAAAGTAATCTTTTTAATAATGAATCCACTCAAGCTAATTTGAAAGTATGCATACAGACTTACCTGAAATGCCTCATCAAACCAAACCAAACACACTGCTGTTGAGTTGGACCTGACTCATAGTCACCCATCCTGGGGTTTCCAAGGCAGTGTCACTATGGAAGTAGATTGCCCAACCTTCCTTCTGAGGAGTGGCTGTTGGATTTGAACCGCCAGCTTTCTGGTTAGCAGTCAAATGCCTTAGGCACTATGCCACCATAAACATATGAAAATGCAACTGCTTTCCTAAATCATATTGCCTTGCAGAATCACTAAGTAAAAAATTTGTTACAAATAATATTTTCCCAAGCTCAGTTTCTGTGCATTAATTGTAAGAACTACAGACTCAAACTTCCTCTTTCTGATAAGGGTATCTCACATACACTTGTTCATATAGCAAAACTTTTAAAAGGGATCTTCTTCTATTGCTCCTTATGTTTATCAGAGAGCTCTCAGGAATCCATTTCACAAATGCTTATTGGGTGGTGCCTACACAGTGCCAGGAATTGTGCTAGATGGTAGGGATAGGATGGGGAGAAAAATAGATCTAAGAATATCTATAAAGGCATCAAAATCACTGTGGTTCTAGACTGCTGCTGATTAGTGTTAACTCTTAATAGTAATCTTGGTTTTCCCCTCATTTTTTATATTAGTCACATGAATCACCTGGAGTAGGCTAAAAAAAAAAAGATATTGCCTGAGAGATTTACATAGATCTCTCCTAAGGGACAAGAATCAGAATCAATATAAATCTGGTTCCTATGAGGTAGAGACCAGACACACCTCTACTCTCTAACTTCTTCACTATTTCTGACACTAGCTGTTTTTCCCCATGGCAATTTCTACATTTCTGCTGGGTTTGATAATTCATGGCAATGGCCACACAAAAATCACAGACTATAGTCACAGTTAAGGAGCTCTGGTGGTGCTGTAGTTAAGGCATTGGGTTGCTAACCAAAAAGTAGGTTGTTTTTAACCTACCAGCCATGCAGCTTTTTCTAGGGAGCTAGAGAAAGATAAGGCAGTCTATTTTTGTAAAGATTTACAGCTTTTAGAAAGCCTATGGGTGTCACTATGAGTTGGAATTGACTCAGTGGCAGTGAGTTTTTTTATTCTTAGTTGTGAGGTTTATTAGGAAAATAAGAGGCTACAACTCAGAATAAGGATTGACTTGGAAGTAACAGAACAATTCAAGATCAGGATCAGGAAGCACATAGGTGAGGTTTAGAAGTTTCCTCCAAGGTTCTTCAGGCCAGGACAGCTTCCAACCAGGACAACTCTCTCAGCTGCTCTTGGCAGCACAAACAGGCCCCTCTTGGTAGTATGAGTAAGTAGACTCTTCTTGGCCTTGCCAGAAAGTAGCTCCCTCTCAGCTGTGCATGCTCCCTTTTGGCTGTGCACATTCTCCCCAATATAGACCTCTTCTCTCAGTCCCTTCAAAACAGGACTTCTCTCTTTGTCTCCTCAGTACAGGCTTCCCCTAGTCCTCCTCAGGATAGGCCTCTTCTTGACTCTCAGGACTGGCCTCCTCTTGGCTTTAGGGTTATAGTTCTCACCATTGCAAGCAAATCTGCCTCTATGAAGGGCAGGCCAGCACAGTCCCCACACTGCTGCTTGTTCTGCCTGGATCTCCATCTGCACAGGCCGGGACTGTGACAGCTTCCCCTTTACATGGCACCCAACTTCATTGGCAACCTCTGTCCAGAGGTGCCCAGTTCCATACCATGTGTCAACTGAGCCATTGCTGCAGACTGCAGCCCAGAGTCAGACAAAATGTATTAAACCATGAAGTTGTTTATAGCTTACCAAGAAATGTCAATCAACCTTGGGAATCCCCTGTAATGAACTCTGTCGGGTAGAAAACACCTAAGAATCCCTCACCCACTCCAAGTTGCTTCCCTAAAGCACTAGGCAAAAGGCCACACATACGAACTCATTTCACCACAATTCTATTCTGACTACAACTCATTTCCCTTGGATTGAGTTTATGCAAAGTGACTCTAACATCTGGGTGAGTGTCTTTAGGCAAAGGATTTATTTTTCCTGTAAATATAAACCAGTTGCCAATGAGTCAACTAGGATTTGTGACAACCCCATGTGTGTTACAGAAAAACTGTACTCCACAGAGTTTTCAACAGCTTTTTTTCAGAGGCCACCACCACCAACCTTATGGTTAGAAACTTTAACCATTTGAACCACTCAGGCACTCATTGATGGAAACAGATTTACCCTTTTTACACCACTTAAATATGTCTGTTTATCTCTGAATTGGCTCAGTGTTGAATCTATGCTGTTATGTGCCGTCGAGTCAGACCCAACTCATTGTGACCCGTCCTTGGGTTTCCGAGGTGGTATTACTACAAAAGTAGATTGCCCAACCTTCCCTCCAAGGAGTGGCTGGTGGGTTTGAGCCACCAGCCTTCTGGTTAGCTATTAAGTGCCTATGCTTATTATGTTGTTATGTGCCATCGAGTCAGATCTGACTCATAATGACCCCTCCTTGGGTTTCCGAGGCAGTATCACTATGGAAGTAGATTGACCAATCTTCCTTCCAAGGAGTGGCTGGTGGGTTTGAACCAGCAGCCTTCTGGTTAGCAGCCAAGTGCCTTAGGCACTATGCTACCAGAGCTCCTATGCAGTACTGTTAAATTGAAAACATTGTACCTCTTGAAAATTTCAGAATGCTCTTTACTTTAAAGAGGTTTGTTTGTGTAATGAATATCCTACTAATGAAAAATACTTTCCTTGCTACACTGTTTGAAAACTTTACCAAATTGGATATATAACAGCCATGTGTAAATGTGAGTAACTAGTAATCAGAGGTATTCTCACATTTCCTTGCTCATTCAATGAACGAATATTTATTGAAAACTATCATAATTAAAGCTATACCCACCCATTTTCCCCAAACCTCACTGAGTTGTCAAGTCATAACACAGACTATGCTAAATGTTCTACCATCTAGTTATGTCCTGCCTTGTACTATGCCCTACTTGGGTGTGATAGTTGGAGCTGTGTGTCAACTTGGCTGGACCACAATTCTGTGTAGTTTAAGCAATTGTGATGTGGGTTGTTCCCATGATGGGATCAGATGTATATGTTTTGAGCAGCAAACCCATTGAGGGAATTTCCCCAGGGGAGTGGCCTGCTTCCAGTATATTTATATATATTTATACCCTGGGAAAATAGATACCCTTCTGTGGATCAGGATTCTGTTGTGTTGCCTACAACCATCTGTGAGAGAACAATCCATCATTCAGCCTAGAGATCTTGGATTCATCATTTGTTGGAGTAAATAGCCAGTATACTACCTGCCTACCTTGAGCTC
>NW_006922730.1:192638-193758 GCF_000298275.1 Orycteropus afer afer | reverse complement strand
TCTAATATTTAACTGGTTTTGCTTCTCTAGAGAACCCAGTCTAACACATTTGGTACTGGAAGTGGGATCTAGAGAGACAAAATCATAAGGATGGGCTTCCTAAACTGGCTCTCCAGTTTAATTAATTGTAAAGGAACTGGTGACCCTGCCTCCATTAGTAAAGAGAGCCCTACTAATCCGTGGTGTGAGGTGGCAACATTAACATGCAAAATAGAACCAAGATCAAGTACTTTTGAGAAGTGAGGCTCTGGAAGATTGAATATTTGCTACTTTTCTGCAATTTTGTCAGCATGAGGAGTATAAGGATGCTGGTTGGTCCTAATTACCATAGACAAAGTGGTAAAAGAGTGAGATGAGTTCAGGGCTGCTCAGTCACAGCTTAAGTGTCACATAAAAGACCTCAATGTTTCCACTTGTGCTCTGAAATAACCTTTATTTATTCTAGTAACAGAGCTAATATTGCTGCAAACCAAACCCAGACTCTTATTGTAAGGGTGGCTGAATTACAATGCCAATTAAATTGCCAACCCAGAATGATGTCTGAAGTTAAAGTGAGGGCACTTATTGGGAAAAAATGGGATCCTGAGACCTGGAATGGGGACATATGGGCAGATAGTTGGGAAGATCAGGATATGGAGCTTGTAAATTCTGTTGAATCCCTCCCATTGGAAAGGATTACTATAAAACCATTACCCCCTCCACTTCAGTTTGATGGGATTAACCTAAATGTTTCTGCTGGGTCATTACCTGAGGCAGAGGCCATGGAAGACATTGCTGAAGGTTCTCAGGAACTGCCCCAACCACTCATTGTTGCAGCTAGACCTATAACTAAAGTTAAGTCCAAGCGAGTCCCAAAAGGTGAAATACAAAGTGTGACTGAGGAGGTGGTACAATACAACTGAAAAGACCTACTTGATTTTGCTAACATATGCAAACAGAATCCTGGAGAATATGTATGGGAATGGCTACTGAGAGTGTGGGATAATGGTGCAAGGAATGTAACATTGGATCAGTCTGAGTTTATTGATTTAGGCCCACTAAGTATGGATTCTTCATTCATTGTTTCAGCTCGATAGGTTAGGAAAGGATCTAATAGTTTATTTGGTTGGCTTACTGAAGC
>NW_006922730.1:191680-192356 GCF_000298275.1 Orycteropus afer afer | reverse complement strand
TATGATGTAGAAGAAGGTATACAGAGGCTTAGGGAAATTGGCCTGTTAGAATGGATTTATCAGGTTAGATCTCTAGAGCCAGAAATGGAGAGTCCAGAAGACACACCTTTCACCAGTAGGGTGAGGAATAAATTTGTGAAGAGAGCCCCAGCATCCTTGAAGACTGCTGTGATTGTTCTTTTATGTAAGCCAGATTTGACAGTGGGAAATGCCCTAATTGAACTAAGACACTAAACTATGATGGGACTGATTGGACCCTATGGTAGCAGGGGCCAAGTGGCAGCAGTTAATCGACAAGGGCAAGGTAGGCATGGTTACCATAACGGACAGCAGGGTTGAAACAATAATCAGAATACTCTGACTTGTGTGGAATTATGGCATTGGCTACTTAGTCATGGTGTTCCTAGGAGTAAAATACATGACAAACTTACTAAATATTTACTTGATCTGCATAGACAGAAGAATTATAGGTCATGTGAACAAAAGCCTAAATTAAATTGCCAGAATACAGAGTTATGACCTCTCAATCAATTCCCAACTTGAGTCAGTTTACAGACCCACAATCCCTTGAATGAAGAGGTGGCCAGGTCCCTTTGAGGAAGGACCCCTCTACATTGTCAAAAATTTATAATGTTAATCTTTCTCCCAGCTGTCCCCAAAGGGATCTGAGGCCTTT
>NW_006922730.1:189663-191580 GCF_000298275.1 Orycteropus afer afer | reverse complement strand
TTGGGGATTACTGGACACAGGCTCTAAACTGGCACTAATTCCAGGAGACCCAAAGCATCATTGCGGCCCACCAGTCAAAGTGAGGTCATATGGAGGTCAAGATATTGATGGAGTCTTAGGTAAGGTGCATCTCATAGTGGATCCGGTGGGTCCCTGAACCCATCCGGTAGTGATTTCCCCAGTGCCAGAATGCATAATTGGAATAGATTAACTAAGCAATTGGCAGAATTGCCACATTGGGTCCCTGACATGTGGAATAATGGTTATTATGGTAGGAAAAGCCAAGTGGAAGCCATTAGAACTGCCTCTACCTACAAAAATAGTAAGCCACAGCAATACTGCATCCTTGGAGGGATTGCAGAGATTGCCACCATCAAGGACTTGAAAGATGCATGGGTGGTGATTCCCACCACATCCCCATTTAATTTGCCTATTTGGCCTGTGCAAAAAAATGGATGGATCTTGGAGAATGACAGTAGATTATTATAAATTAAATCAGGTGGTAACTCCAATTGCAGTTGCTGGTCCTGATGTGATTTCATTGCTCGAGCAAATTAGTGCATCTTTTGGTACTTGGTATGCAGCTATTGATTTGCCCAATGCCTTTTTCTCCATACCAATTTCAAAGGACCACCAGAAGCAGTGTGCCTTCAGCTGGCAAGACCAACAATACACTTTCACTGTGTTCCTCAGGGGTATATCAACTCCCCAGCACTGTGTCATAATTTAGTCCGTAGGGACGTTGATCACCTTTCCCTCCCACAAGACATCACAATGATCAATACCATCAATATAATGGTATATTAACGATATTATGCTGATTGGCTCTAGTAAGGAAGAAATATCGATGACTCTAGACTTATTGGTGGGACATCTGTGTGCTAGAGGTTTGGAAATTAACCCAACAAATATTTAGGTACCTTCCACCTCAATGAAATTTCTAGGGGTCCAATGGTGTGGGGCATGTCAAAATATTCCTAGTAAAGTAAAGGATAAGTTATTGCATCTACCTTCCCCCACAACTAAATAGGAGGCACAATGTCTGGTGGGCATCCTTGGATTTTGGAGGCAACATATCTCTGATTTAGGTGTGTTCCTTTGACCTATTTATCAAGTGACTCGAAAAGTTGCCAGTTTTGTGGGGGCCCAGAACAAAAGAAGGCCCTGCAACAGGTTCAGGCTGCTGTGTAGGCTGCTCTGCCACTTGGGCCATATTTTCCAGCTGATCCAATGGTAGTTGAAATGTCTGTAGCAGATAGAGATGCTGTTTGGAGTCTTTGGCAGGTCCTTACTTGTGAATCACAATGCAGACTCTTGGAATTTTGGAGCAAAGACCTGCTATCCTCTGCAGATAACTATTCTCCTTTTGAGAAAGAGCTTTTGCTTGTTACTGGGCTTTCATAGAGAGTGAATGCCTAACCAGTTCACCATGAGGCCTGAGCTGCCATTCATCAACTGCGTGTTGTCTGATCCACAGAGTCATAAAGTTGGACATGCACAGCAGCACTCCATCATTAATTGGAAATGGTATATCAGAGATCGGGCTCGATCAGGACCTGAAGGCACAAGTAAGTTGCATGAGGAAGTGGGCCAAATGCCTATGGTCTCCACTCCAGTCACATTACCTTTCCTCTCCCAGTCTGCACCTATGGCCTCATGGGGTGTTCCTTATGATCAGTTGACGGAGGAAGAGAAACCTTGTGCCAGGGTTATAGATGGTTCTGCAGGCACCACTTGAAAGTGGACAGCAACAGCACTGCAGCCCCTTTCTGGGACTTCCTTGGAGGACAATGGTGAAGAGAAATCCTCCCAATGGGCAGAACTTCAGGCCGTGCATATGGCTGTTCACTTTGCATGTAATAAGAAATGGCTGGATGTGTGATTATATACGGATTCATGGGCTGTGGCTAATGGCTT
>NW_006922730.1:185871-188657 GCF_000298275.1 Orycteropus afer afer | reverse complement strand
CAAAGGGAGGAACATTCCCACCTGGAAACATAATACTGATTACATTGAACTGGAAATTAAGAAAGCCACCTGGCCATTTTGGCTTCCTCATGCCTGTGGATCAACAGAAAAAGAAGGGCATTACTGTACTATCTGGTGCTATAGATCCTGATTACCAAGGGGAAATCGGATTGCCAATACATAATGGAGGCAAAGAAGAATATGTCTGGAACACAAGATATTCTTTAGGACGTCTCTTACTACTACCATGCCCTGTGATTAAAGTCAATGAAAAATTACAGTAACCCAATTCTGATATGACTACTAATGGCCCAGACTCCTCAGGAATGAAGGTTTGGGTCACCTAACCAGACAAAGAACCACGACCAGCTGAGGTGCTTGCTGAGGACAAGGGAAATACAGAACGGGTAGTGGAAGAAGGTAGTTCTGAATATCAGCTATGACTACGTGACCTGTTGTAGAAATGAGGACTATGATTGTTATATTTCCTCATTGAATATGTGGATCAAATATTTTTGTTTCCTTCTGTTAAGAATTATGAAATGTAAATACATTTAATGTGTTTTGGTTGTATGTGTGTTAGCATATCATGTTTAGTGCAAATATGACTTTATGATTGTCCTTATTTAGAGATTATATATTGTTAAGAAGATTTGTATAACTGCCAAGTTGACAAGGGGTGTACTGTGATAGTTGCAGCTGTGTGTCAACTTGGCTGGACCACAATTCTGTGTAGCTTAAGCAGTTGTGATGTGGGTTGTTCCCACGATGAGATCAGATGTATATGTTTTGAGCAAACAATTCACCATTTGGCCTGGAGATCTTGGATTTGTCATTTGTTGGAGTCAACACCAGTATACTTCCTGCCTACTTTGAGCTCATCAGCCCCTGCAGCTGTGTGAGTCAGGAAAAGCCTCCAGCTAGGCATTTGATCCAAGAACTTGGGAATTGCCAGCTTCTATAATTGTGTGAGCAATTTTCCTAAGATAAATTTAGGGGCATGAATTTGTCTTGTCACCCTAATTACATTTTAAATACCATGCACTTAGAAACTATATGTTCCATTTGTTTATATCCACTCTAGTATATCCAGTCTCCTCCCCTTCCTTCCCAGTAACCCCCTGTGGTGGTGAAGGTTATGGGTCAACTTGGCTGGGCCTGGTTGAGTGGCTGGGCAGCTGGATGTAGTATGCCCCATAATGAGACTGGTAATCAACTCCATGGTGGAATCTACTGTGAGCAGCTGAGTAGCTGCCTTTGGGTATGTGTTCTGCTTCCCATATATAAGAAAGAGCTTTGGGAATGGTCTCTAGTTTATGGAATGCTTGAACCCTGCATGTTTCCATGTTGTTGTTCAGCAGCCTGCCATGCTCTCCCGACCTTGGGACTTTCAATGGACTTCAGTTAATGGCCTGCCGTGTGGTTTGCTAATATTGGGACTGTGCCTTTTTATTTGTTTGCTTGGACTTGTTAGCCTCAGCAGCCAGTAGCTGCCTGCACGAAGAGATTCCTCTAGCTTCAGTGGGCTGGGGGCAGGAGGCAGAGCTGAAGCCCAAGGTTGAGGGGCTTTCACCCAGCCCTTGAGCCTGGCACTTTGAACCGGATTTAAAGCCTCCAAACTATAAGAGAATAAACTCCTGTTTGTCAAGCAATCCCATTTGTGGTATACTCTTGTCGGAGCAGTACTAAGTAACCAGAACACAACACCTCCCCCTGGCCCCATGCCTCTCATAGTTATGCACTCCTGTGTGTCCTCCATTTCCTCTGTGCAAATGTTGCCCCTCTGGTGCCTCGTGGTCGATTGCTCCAAGGGATGCATTTCCATAGAGTATGTGGTCACCCTGGGTTGCCACTCTAGTATATCTTGAAGGGTCTGTAGTTTGAACCAACCAGCTGCACCACGGGGAAATAGGACCTGACAATCTGCCCCTGTAAAGATTTTACCTAGGAAACCCTGTGGGTAAGTTCTACTCTGTTCAATACACAACAATAATAATATAATATGAATGGAACCAAATGCAATAGGATCACCACTTGAACTCAAAGAAGAATGAGAAAGAGAAGCAGAATGAGTAAGTTGGATTTTGTTTCTTGCATCTAGAAAGGAGACAGCGAGAATAGTTTCTCAAAGAACTGCCTTTCTGAGCCAAGGGCTTAGGAAGCTGTTATGTTTAAGCCAAGAATGAAGAAATTATTCATATTTACTAAAATTCTGAGAAATTGGCTACATATGCATAAGAAGGCTAGGTCAGGTCTTGGCAAGGAAGTTAATAACAAACTCTTTGCTTCATTTAGGGTTCCATCTAGAAACCGACGACACAGTTTTCATTACTTCCCTTATTTTTAGTTCCTTGGCCGAAACTTTTTAGTTCTTAGAACTGAACTTATTATGGGATAAGGTGAAACCAAGGGCACATAACTCATCTCTGTACATGCTTCAGGGTAAGTATCCAACCTGAGAAAAACAACTTCAGGAGATGTTAATCTCAAAAGGACAACAGCTACAAAATGTTACCCTCAAAAGAACAACATCTACAAAGATTAGCCAACCAGATTCATGACCTTTGCTAATCTTGGTCTTTGGGTTTTCCAGTAACTCGGCTAAGACTATTTGCCCCTTCTTCCCTACCTGTCTTCATGTCCTCTGCCTGTCTCATTAATGCTAGGCATTCAGTAGGTATTTGAAAAATATATATTGTTTTATCAGTAAAAATTATACATTTTATCTTGCTAGGTTGCAATATTTCACACACACACATACACACACACACACACACACACACACA
>NW_006922730.1:178913-185771 GCF_000298275.1 Orycteropus afer afer | reverse complement strand
CCACCAGCCACTCCTCGGAAGGAAGGTTGGGCAATCCTACTTCCGTAGTGATACTGCCTCGGAAACCCAAGGAGGGGTCGCTATGAGTTGGGGCTGACTCGACGGCAAACAACAACAACAACTGTGAAAGGGTTGCTGGAATGCTCATACCAATGTTTATCTTTTTATAAAAAGTGTTTGACATATAGTAGATAATTGATAAACATTTGCTTATTAGCACTTGTATTTTTATTCAAACAAATTTAAATTTCTTAGTGATGCACTCTCTTTTTCTTAGAGTTGTAAAGATCAAATATGATTGTTTAACAAAGAGCTCAAGTTGCCAGCAATCATGGTGCCTTTGTTCTCCAAAATAGCCAGACAACATTTAAATATGAACAAATAAATTATAGCCCCAAATATCATACTAAGCAAAAAACCTCTGGAAAGGAAGGAGGCATGATGCAATCAATCATGCATATTCATTAATTCAATTGATTATGATTATGCATTGATTTCCTAATCATGCATATGTGGTATTACAAAAGATAATGGACACACTACATTTAAGCTCCAGGATTGATAATGCATGTAGCAGGAACACATGCCTCAGGTGTCAAAAATCCCCTCCCATCCTCACCTGTGTGCCTGTTCTTGTACATTCTTTTGTGGTTATATCCATTTGTGGGATTAAAGCATATGCTTTAATATAGGTCCTACCTATCACAGACTCAGGGCATGAGTAAAATTCACTGCCCAGAATGTAATCCTATCCCCAAATTAGTCAGGGACATTAACTAGACTGCTCTTTCTTCTCTTTCTCCCCTGCGCTTGGAGTGAACAGCTGCTCCTTTAAGTGCAAATTCAACCATCAATTAGTAAACTCACTAGCACTCCATAAGAACATTTCCCCAGGTGTTTCCAGACTTCACTTTAAGCTCCCTTCATCTGTGCCAGGCCAAGTGTCACATTCCTTTCCCCTTTGGTAATCTATCCACTCTTTGAGTATATAACTATTAGAACAATGGTCCTCTCAGCTGCCAATATTATGTTGTTGTTAGGTGCCCTCAAGTTCAAACTCATAGAAACTTCATGCACTGCAGAATGAAACACTTCTCTGCCTGGTCCCATGCTATCCTTACAATCATTGCTATGTGTGAGTTCACTGTTGCAGCCACTGTATTGATCCATCTCCTTTAAGGTCTTCCTTTTTTTTCACTGACATCCTGTAAGGTTGCAGTAAGGAGAAGAGGATGCACAAAAGTGGGGTTAAAGAGAAGTTTTTATTCTGCACTCCCAGGAGAGGTTTATGGGTCCCTGAGAGGGGCCCGGGCGAGGTTCATTGGTCCCTGAGAGGGCCCAGAGAAGTCGCACTGCCCAGGTGAAAGAAAGGGCTTTTTATAGTGATTTATAGTGAGAGCAGGGTATGCATTACAGGGACCAATAAGGTTAAAGTATCCTATTAGCATGGGGGTAGGAAGCAGAGTTGAAGCACTTCATTAATGTAGTGGGCAGGAAATGGTTGGGGGTTTTTCTGAGTAAGAGTCAGGTGCCGGGGTCTTTCGTAAGTAAGGGTTACGTGCTGGGGTCTTTCGTAAGCAAGGGTTGCATGCTGGGGTTTGGTATGGGCTCTGGTCAGGTGCCTCCTTGCTTGACCAGTTCTTATAATGGCCTCCGGCTCAATCATTCACCTGCCTGGCCAGCCATGTTTCTGCCTAAAATTCCAGCCTTTTTTGATGATAAAGGGCGAAGTTATCGTTCTGGCTGCTTTCTGCTGAACGGGGTCAAAGTGGGGGTTAAAGGCTGGTGTTAGTGGGAATTGGGTTGGTTGGTAGGTGAGTGTACGGGTGTAGAAGTAGTTGATTAACAGTAACTCTGGACATTTCTTTGAGCCAGTTTTGGAGGAATCTAAGGAGGCAAGGGGCGAAAAGAAAAAAGAGACTTATTAGTACAAGAGGTCCTATAAGGGGTAATAACCAGGCCGTTAGTGGTGATTGGAGCCATTCAAATTATGAGGTTCCCTTTCGATGTCTAATATGTAGTTCCTCACTCAGTCGAGTCAATGTATTGACATTTTGTTCCACCAGACCAGATTCGTTGATATAATAACAGCATTCTTCTTTAAGAAAGAGGCAGGTTCCTCCTTTTTCTGCTGTTAGTAGGTCTGTTGTTGTTGTTGTTATGTGCCATCGAGTCGGCCCTGACTCATAGCGACCCCTCCTTGGGTTTCCAAGGCAGTATCACTACGGAAGTAGGATTGCCCAACCTTCCTTCCGAGGAGTGGCTGGTGGGTTTGAACCGCCAGCCTTCTGGTGAGCAGTCAAGTGCCTTAGGCACTATGCTACCAGAGCTCCTGTTAGTAGGTCTGTTGTTGTTGTTGTTATGTGCCGTCGAGTCAGCCCCGACTCATAGCGACCCCTCCTTGGGTTTCTCTTCAATTCTCTAAAGTAACTTGGGCTAAAGAAGTTAGTTGTCAATGGAGGGAAGCCAGAGAATCTGTGGTGGTTTCAAGTGTTACTTCCAGACGGGTTTGGAAACCTTGGGCTGATATTATACTATGACCCAAGGCTCCACCTGCTATTCCTCCCACTGCAAAAGTGGAGGTTAAACTGAGGTCCACCATGATAGGTAGAAAAGCAGCTTTTTTTGGTTCTGGTTTCAGGTAAAGTGAGTTGGGGTGCTATTGTTACTGGAAAGCAGGGGCTTGGAGTGGTGGAGTTTAAACATTTAGTTAAAGTTTTATTACACCAAAAGTAAGTGCTGGGTGCTGCAGAGGTATAGGTCATAATAAAGATGTTTTGTGAGCAGAAACTATGCCCACGGGGGGATAGATAAGGTGTTGTTGGTGAAAAAACAAACTCGGGAAATATGTGTCTGGTTAAGCGTTTTGGTTCCCAAAAGGACACTTGTAGCAGAGGAGTGGTGTGGGAAGGATTGGGTGTGGGTGTCGGTGATGGTTGAGTGGAATTAATGGGTACAGCTGCAAGTAAAGTTCGTAGAAGAGAGGCACAAAGGAGACAGTGGGAAATATTGGATAAAGTGTGAGAATGGTTAAGAAAGAATAAAGTATGTTGAATAATTTATACCCATGAATACACCAGGACCTTCTGAGGTCTAATACGGAAAAATGAGTGGTAGATGGTGGAATATGAGACAGGAGTGTGTAAGGATTGGGGACAACAGGGTGAATAGGGATTACAGCTTCATTAATGAGGCATAAGTCTTGTACTAAGTGATATGAGCCATCAGGTTTCCTTACCGGTAGGATGGGGGTATGATAAGGTGAATGTGTGGAAATTAAAAGGCACTTAGACAAAAGACACTGGATAAGAGGTTTTAGTCCCTGTCGGTGTGTTGAAGAAATTGGAAACTGGGGTCTTGAGGGAAAAAAGAGAAGGGTTCTTTAAGCGAATAAGAACAGGTGAATGGTGGGTAGTAATGGTAGGAGTGGAAATGTTCACAAAAGGGGATTCAATAAATCAGGAGATAAAGGAGGGTTTGGTGTGGATGTTGGAGTAGGGATTAGTGATAATCAAAGTTGCTGAGGGGTCCTGTGCCCAGTGTAGGGTGATCCCTAATTTTAAAAGAAGGTCTCTTCCTAAAAGTGGGGTGGGGCAGGTAGATATAACTAAAAATGAGTGTAATAATTCTGTTGTCTATAAGGCATGTGACAGGACCTGTTACCTGGGGTCTGGAGGGGCACCCGTCAATTCCCCTCACTGAGACTGGGGAGGGGTATAATTGTCCCGAGAAGGAAGGTAAGACAGAATAGGTAGCCCCCATATCGACCAAGAAGGACGTCAACTTACCCACTACCTTGAGTGTTACCCTGGGCTCAGCGAGAGTGATTGGGGTCAACGAGTCAGGGCTCCTTCAGTTTTCAGCTGCCAGACACAGAACAGTCAACAGCGGGTCAGGGGTTGGAGGGACTGGCCCTCCGTGTCTTGGCACTGAGAGACAGTCACTTTTCCAATGTCCAATTTGACAGCACAACAGACAAGGTCTGGAAGGTTGTTGTGGGTGTGGACAACGGCTGGCCCAGTGACCTTCCTCTCCTCATTTAAAGCAGGCTTCAGTTGGTAGGTTGCTTCTGGCTGGTTGAGTAGGTGCTGGCCTCAGGGCTGCCACTAAGGCTTGGACTTGTAAATTAGCCTTCTTGCTAGTGCAGGATTCCCTGTCTGCCTCAGCCCATTCCTCCCGGGTGTTAAAGACTTTAAAGGCCATATTCACCAAGTCTCAGATGGGAGTCTGGGAACCCTCCTCTGCCTTTTTCAGTTTCTTTCTAATATCAGGAGCAGATTGGGTGATAAAGTGAGTAGCTAAAACAGTAGCTCCTGCTGGGAAGGTTGGGTCTAAGCGAGTATATTGCGTAAGGGCCTTAGTGAGGCGATTAAGAAAAGTTGCTGGGTTTTCATTAGGGAGTGAGTAATCTCCCGCAGTTTATCGAAGTTAACAGCTTTATGTGAAATAGCATGTAGGCCCCGCTAGGAGGTATTTGAGCATTTTTGTCCCTGCCAGTGTGGCCATTCCGCCCAGATTGGTTGTCTAGTTGGTATTCCCATCTGGGGTCCTGCCCAGGAACGGCTTCTGGACCCACTGGCATGGTAGAGTCAGTTAAAGGAGTTAGATTGGTATGCTCCTGAGCAGCCCCAAGAACAAGTTCCCTTTTGTCAGAATTAAAAGTGTAAGAAAGAATGGCATAAATGTCATGCCAAGTTAAGTCATAGGCTTGAGAGAGGTAATGAAATTCCTTAATGTAGGTAGTGGGATTGTGAGAAAGGGAACCCAGACATTTTCAATCTGAGATAAATTGGTGAGGGAGAAAGGAACATGGACATGGACAACACCTTCAAAGTCAGCCACTTCACAAAAGGGACAGAGAAGGGGCTGTTGAGAATGGGTGTGGCTGCTCGCCGGAAAGGGTAAAAAAGGACTCTGGGGAAGTGGTGTCCGGAGATGTTATGAAGAGGAAGGTGGGGATGACAGAGAGGGTGCAGTGGGGTTAACAGGAGATGGAGATGAAAGTGCCTGTCCTGAATAAGGGGGTGGTCTATGAGGTGGGGATGAAAGAGATTTAGGTGGGTCAGAAAAAGAGGAAGTTGGGTGCTCTGGTGGATGGGTCTCATAAAAGATACTCAATCTAGATGGACTGAGGCTAACACCATAATATTCTTTAAATCCCTTTGGGAAATTTTTGATCATGTATTCTAACACAGTAGATTTACTGGGGGTACTTCCCATAGTGACAGTGGCACACACAAAACAAAAGACAAGTCCTGAGGACCTCTCTGATGCCTGGTCGTCCACACTTCTTACAAAGGTTTCAGTGGGTCTTTGGCTAAAGTGTCTCCGTATAAACCCTGGAGCTGAGGGCTAAACCACACCATTATGCCAATCCGATCTCACGTGGAATGCATCTTCAGGCCCATTCATATTCTGCGACTTTTCATCTTGGAACTTCACATATATCATTCACACAGACAGACTAAACAGTCACACAGACAGACACCAACCCCAATGAAACCGAATGTGAACTCTCTACTAGAGCTGCTAGAGGGACTCGAACCCTCTACCCTACCTAATCTGGCGAAAGGGGACTTGAACCCCCAAAGAGGCCAGACTCTAACCCCAAAGATTTTAGGCTAGGGAAATTGAGAGGGGTTGAGGAGTCTATAGAGGGGGTTAGAGGGGGTTTCATGTGTTAGGAGAATTTGGGTGTTATTGCAAGTAAAGTAGAGAAAGAGAGATAGATGGGAGCACAGGTAAAAGAAAGTTTGGGTGTAGGGAACTTCTGGCCATTTGCCTATGCGGTGACAGAAATTATCAAGATCAGTGAGGATGTTAAAATTGAAAGTTCCTTGCTCAGGCCATCAGGAATTATTATTGGGGCCAAACAGTATTGCAATAGAAAATTAGGTGTTTGGAACGTAAGTCCTGAGCCAGGCCCAGGGCATGGAGATTGAGTAAGAGACAACCCAGAGGAGTAGTTGGGTCTGGTTTGGAGTTCTGGTTACCCATGATCCCTTAAGTCCCGAGGGAAAGATTCTGTCAAAGGACCAGCATCCCAGCCGCTTTTGGCAGAATCCCGGAACCGGAGACTGGAAGAAAACAGTGGATGTCTCCACTGTAGTCTTCAATCTTAGAATGGAAAGACAGGGAATCCAAGGCATCCCTTAGGATGCCTCTGTCTTTATGCTGGGAGAGTCTCAGAGGTGGCGCCAGCAATTTCTGGAATGAAAGGGACAGAGACTCCGGAATAGAAACCGAGACTTGAAATCTAGGTGCCCAGGATTGGGAAACTAATTAAAAATAGGAAACTCACTGGTGTTGGATGGTGGCGGCTGGAGGTTCCTGGTCCGTGAAAAGGAGGAGGAGAGGGAGAAGGAGGGGTTGCAGCACTCTGTTCCAGCAGAGATTACTTGCACCACACTTCCCCTTCCTGGCCAACGCACCAGATGTAAGGTCGCAGTAAGAAGAAGAGGACTCACAAAAGTAGGGTTAAAGAGTTTTTATTCTGCACTCCCAGGAGAGGTTTACGGGTCCCCTAGAGGGGCCAGAGAAGTTGCACTACCCAGGTGAAAGAAAGGGTTTTTTATAGTGATTTTCTTCCTGGTTCTTAGAGGACCAGAGTGAGAGCAGGGTATGTGTTTCAGGGACCAATAAGGTTAAAGTACCCTATTAGCATGGGGGTAGGAAGTAGAGTTGAAGCATTTCATTAACGTAGTGGGCAGGAAATGGTTGGGGGTTTTTGTGAGTAAGAGTCAGGTGCTGGGGTCTTTCATAAGTAAGGGTTACGTGCTGGGGTCTTTTGTAAGCAAGGGTTCTGTGCTGGGGTTTGGTATGGGCTCTGGTTAGGGGCCTCCTTGCTTGACCAGTTCT
>NW_006922730.1:176563-177375 GCF_000298275.1 Orycteropus afer afer | reverse complement strand
TGGGCCATTTGTGCTTCTAAGGAATATTCTGGCTGCACTTCTTCCAAGAAAGATTGGTTCGTTCTAGCAGTCCATGATGTTTTCAGTATTCTTTGTCAAGAAAACAATTCAAAGACATCAAATCTTCTTCAGTCTTTATTCACTGTCCAGCTTTCACATGCATATGAAGAGATTGAAAATACCATGGGTTGACTTAGGCTCACCTTACTCTTCAAAGTGATATCTTTGCTCTTCAAAATTTTAAAGAAGGATTTTGTAGCAGATTTGCCAAGTCCAACACAACCTCTGATTTCTGACTGTTGCTTCTGTGGATATAGATTGTGGATACAACTAAAATGGGAGCTTTGACAACTTCAATCATTTCCCCATTTATTGTGATTCTGCATATTGGTCCAGTTGTGAGGATTTTCATTTTCTTTATGTTGAGGTGTAATCCATACTACAGACTGAAGTCTTTAATCTTCATCAGTAAGTGCTTCAAGTCACCTTCACTTTTCAGCAAACAAGATCATGTCATCTGCATATTGTTGGTTGCTAATGCCTCTCCCTCCATTCCTGATGCCATGCTTTTCTTCATATAGTCCACCTCCTTAGATTATTTGCTCAGCATATGGATAGAATAAATATTGTGATAACCCTGACACACTCCTTTTTATTCCATCCATGTATCTTTTTAAATTTATTTTGTTGTTGTTGAGAATGTACACAGCGAAATATACACCAACTCAACAATTTCTGCTTATACAGTCCTGTGACATTGATTACATTCTTCAAGTTGTGCAACCATTATTACCCTCCTTTTCTGAGTTGTT
>NW_006922730.1:172779-175726 GCF_000298275.1 Orycteropus afer afer | reverse complement strand
TTTTTGAAGAGAGAAAGCAAAAGGTTTATTGAGTATTGATACCAAAGGAGACAGTCAAAATCATTTCTCCAAAATGTCTATCTCCCCTCAAGAGTTCTTTTGCAGTACATTTACCCCAGTGCAATGAGAACAACATTTGATTTCTTGGCTGCTGCTTCCATGGATGATGTGTATCCAAGTAAAATGAAACTAAATTCATGACAACCTCTATCTTTTCTCCTATGAAGTTCTTCTTCTTTTTCTTTGGTTCACAGAATCCTTTAATATTACAACTTGAGTCTGGATTTTTTTTTTTTCAGTTATTTCAGCTTGAGCAATGCTGAGCATGTTCTTCTCTTTTGATTTTCTAACTTCAGGTATTTTCTCATTTCATTATAATACTTTGTCTTCTCAAGCCACTCTTTGACATTCACTGCTCATTTGTGGTGTCTTTGACATTTTGCTGTGATACTGAAAGCTATGCTGCCAGTATTTCAAGTACTAACAGGTGCTTAAAATCCATGGTTGGCAGGTTTTAACAGATCTTCTGGACTAAGACAGACTAGGAAAGAGGATCTAGTAATCTACTTCCAAAACCATTAGCTAGTGAAAACCTTATGAATAGCAGGGAAACATTATGTGATATAGTACCAGAAGATGAGCCCCTTAGGTTAGAAGACACTCAGAATAACACTAGGGAATAGTTGCCTCCTCAAAGTGGAGTAGACCTTAATGATGTGGAGTAAAGCTTTTGACACTTTTGTTTGTTGATGTGGCACAACTTAAAATGAAAAGAAATAGTCACAAGCTTCCATTAATAATAAGAATGTGGAATGTACAAAGAATAACTCTAGGGAAATTTAAAGTCATCAAAAATGAAAATGAATACATAAAGATAGATATTCTAGGTGTTAGGAAAGTGAGGAAGTTCAGAAGTTAAAGTGAAAGTAAGTGAAGGAAAAACAGCCATGACCTCGACAGATCAGAGCAGGCTTCATTGAAGAAAAGCCCATGAGGGACTACTCTAGGAGCAACGTGAACAACGCCAGTTGCAAAGTAGAGCCATGCCTGGGGGAAGTGTTGCCCCCTTTTATAGGGACCTCTGGTGTGCAAGGGGTTTTGCAAGAGTTGCAGTTTCCAGGAAGTGGGGTTGTTTTTGACAAGGCTGGGGAGGTTGTCTACAGGTGGAACTTATCCTTGAGATTTCACAAGATGGGGGAGGGTGTGGGGTCTGCAAGCAGAGTTTATCTTTAAGGTTTCTTAAGGCAGGGGAGGGTGTGGGGTCTGCAGGTGTAATTTATCTTTGAGGCTTCAGGGTGTCTTAGCCAAGTTTAGAGTAGCCAGTTTGGTCCTTCATTCCAGACTTGAAATGGATATAAGAGGGAGGAGGGTATACATTGTTTTATCTGATTGCTTCACACTGGTCATGAGCAGAGGTTGTTCTGCTGTCCCTTTGTTGAGTCTGGAGAAGAAATATAGCTTTCACATGATCTTGGGTGGTTGCTCAGGTAATTCTTGCCACCCATCCAGCTAAGAAGCATGCCACCAGGCTGATGAAACAAGGGAGAAAAGAACAAATTAGGAGTAGGCTAATGAAGGGTGTTAGGAGCTCTGGTAGCATAGTGCCTAAGGCACTTGACTGCTAACCAGAAGGCTGGCGGTTCAAACCCACCAGCCACTCCTCGGAAGGAAGGTTGGGCAATCCTACTTCCGTAGTGATACTGCCTCGGAAACCCAAGGAGGGGTCGCTATGAGTCAGGGCCGACTGGACAGCAAATAACAACAACAACAACAACAACAATGAAGGGTGTTATAAGAGGTATGATCCAGGATGGGAGATTTCCTAGGAACCAGGAGGGAGATGCTGTTGCTTGGACTTGAAGTTTGTTGTCTAAATCTTGGAGGCACTGTGCTCCATCTTGAACTAGGTGGGATTAGTTAGTATAAAAGCAGCATTGCTCTTATAGAAGAATACCTATTCCACCATGGGCAGCGGTGAGAAGGTCCAAGCCTTGAATGAGCTGGACCACTCTTTGCTGCCTTACTGGGGTATTGTGGGACACTGCGATAGGGATCGGGGTGTTTGGAGTCAAGAGATTAATTTGGGTGGATAGGTACGCTAAAGCACAGGGTCCCGTCCAGTTGGTAGCGAGACATAGATAGACATTTGTTCCACATACTTAAAAGAGTCCAGAGGCAAAGTCAAGGCAAGGAGAGAGATCAAACCATGTGACTTGAAAGATTTTACCTGCATCAGGTCATTTGGTGTTCTCTCACTTATGCCAAAAGGTAATTGAATGTCCTAGGCTCATGGTAGTCAGGGGTTGAAATGACACAAGGTAATGCTATTGAGGAAAGGGGTCTCTTGAATCAGCCTGAGGGTATTGAGGTCTATAAAAAGTCGAGTATACCCCTTTTCTGTTAGGGGGAGGAGATGGCATGTGTCCTTTGTGTCAACTGGTGTTGGGGAAGATGCCTATGTATTTCCCATTCCAAGAATGTACCCCTTGGCAATAGAGGCTACCTGGGGAGGTTCTAGTGGTGGAGATCATGAGTGGTGTTGTGATCCTAAGGTAAGATGTAATCCCAGCCTGGAAGGGAAGATTAAGGTGACCCAGTGGGTCTGGGAAAAGGAGTGTAAAATTGCAGGCTATTTGTGATAGGGACCTAACTTCATAAGATCCCAGGAGGGGCCAATGGGAGATACAAAGAGAGGCTTGGTATGCTAGGGTGACACAAGTCTGGATAGGCCCATGGGTGAGGCATTTGCGAGGTTGAAGGGCATCTAAGGCAGTTTTGAAATTACTGATATTGGCTCTATTGTGTAGGTTTTCTCTTCTGTTCCAGCTATCACCACATAATGCTTCAAATTCTGGGCACAGGTTTAAATGGTAATGCAATCTGGTGGGTGTTGTGAGCCCTGCTTGTGGAGACACTGGAAAAGCTTGGTTAACAACTTGTGAAAGAT
>NW_006922730.1:171786-172609 GCF_000298275.1 Orycteropus afer afer | reverse complement strand
AAGAATTGTATTATTTGAGGAGGGAAGTGGTTAAATGAATTGTTTGATTGAGATACTTAGGTAACGTGAGGATCAGAGCCAAGGGAAGGAAGGGTACCAGGTGGAGGAGAAACATTGGCAAGGGTTAGGAGGAAGACAAAGGAAAAGTTTGATTACAACTGGGGTATTCTGAAGGGCTATTCTGGAACAGTCAGTATCCCAAACAACTGGATTTACATCTCGGAGGGGAGGGTCCAGGGATGGGAAGGGAGGGGAGGGCTTGGTATAGGCAGGTTTGGAGACGGATAAGTCCAGGTGTGAAGTAAGAACATGGTTGTGGTATTTAAAGGGGGGAGATAAATGGAGGCTCCTAGCTTATGAAGGAACCTTACTAAGGGAACTGGGAATTGGAGAGCTATAATAAAAGAGTGAGTAAAGGTTATATTTCCAAATGAGCATAAGAGGGATTGGGTTTTTTTGAGGTAGGAAATGGATCCTGACACTCCCATGATAGGCTATGGTCATTGTTAGGTGCCATCGAGTCATTTCTGACTCATAGCAACCCCATGCACAGCAGAACGAAACACTGCCCAATCCTGCGCCAGCTCCAAGATCCCTTCTATACTTGAGCCCATCATCACAGCCACCGTGTCAATCCATCTCATTGAATTCCTCCCCCTCTTTCGTCTACTCTCCACCCTACCAAGCATGACATCCTTCTCCAAAGAATGGTCGCTTCTGACAACATGACCAAAATAGGTGAGATGAAGTCTGGCCATACACGCTTCCAAGGAGCATTTCGGGTGCACTTCCTCCAGGACAGATCTGTTAGTTCTTTTAGCAG
>NW_006922730.1:163846-167300 GCF_000298275.1 Orycteropus afer afer | reverse complement strand
TATAATTTCCACATTCTGTGGGATCACCTTTCTTTGTAATTGGTACAAATATGTATCTCTTCCAGTCAATTGGCCAGGTAGCTGTCTTCCAAATCTCTTGGCATACCTGAGCAAGTGCCTCCAGTGGGACATCCGTTTGTTGACATATCTCAATGGGTATTCTGTCAATTCCTGGAGCCTTGTTCCTCACCAATTCCTTCATTACAGCTTCGACTTCCTCCTATGATACCATTGGTTCTAGATCCTATGCTACCTCCTGAAATGAATGAAGATCAACCAGTTCTTTTTGGTACAGTGACTGTGATTCCTTCCATCTTCTTTTGATGTTTCCTGAATCATTTATTGTTTTGCCCGTAGAATCTTTCAATATTGCAACTCGAGGCTTAAATATTTCCTCCATTCTTTCAGCTTGAGAAATACTGAACATGTTCTTCCCTTTTGGTTTTCTAACTCCAGGTCTTTGCATATTTCATTACAGTATTGGCTTTGTCTTCTCAAGTTGTTCTTTGAAATCTTTGGTTCAGCTCTTTGATCGTGTCATTTCTTCCATTTGCTTTAGCTACTCTTCACTCAAGGGCAAGTTTCAGAGTCTCTTCTGTCATCTATTTTGGTCTTCTCTTCTTTTCTCATCTATTTAGTGACCTTTTGCTTTCTTCATGGGTGATGTTTTTGATATCTTTCCACAATGCTTCTGGTTTTCGGTCATTGGTGTTCAATGCATCAAATCTGTTCTTTAGATGGTCTCTAAATTCAGTAGGGATATATTCAAGATCATATTTTGGCTCTCTTGAACTTGTTTTAATTGTCTTTAACTTCAAGTTGAACTTACATGTGAGCAGTTGATGGTCTGTTCCACAATCAGCTCCTGGCCTGGTTTTGGTTGAAGATATTGAGCTTTTCCGTCATTTCTTGCCACAGAAGTATTCAATCTGATTCCTGTGTGTTCCATCTGGTGAAGGCCACATGCACAGCCACCATTTGTGTTGGTGAAAAAAGGTATTTGCAATGAATAACTCATTGATTTTGCAAAATTCTACCATGCGATTCCCAGCATTATTTCTTTCACTAAGGCCAAATTTTCCAATTACCGGTGATTTTTCTTTGTTTCCAACCTTTGCATTCCACTCACCAGTGATAACTGACACATCCTGATTGAATATTTGGTCAAATTCAGACTGTAGAAGTTGATTAAAATCTTCAATTTCCTCATCTTTGGCTTTGATGGTTGTGCATAAATTTGAATAATAGTCATATCAACGGGTCTTTCTTGCAGGCATATGGATACTATCCTATCACTGACAGCATTGTACATCAGGGCAGATCTTGAAACATTCTTCGTGATGATGAATGCCATGCCATTCCTCTCCAAACTGTCATTCCCAGCATAGTAGTTCATGTAGTTGTCTGATTTAAAATCACCAAAACTAGTCCATTTCAGCTCACTAATGCCGAGGATATCAATCTTTATGCGTTCCATTTCTTTTTCTACAACTTCCAATTTTCCTAGATTCATATTTTGTACATTCCATGTTCCAATTATTAATGGATGTTTGCAGCTCTTTGTCCTCAATTTGAGTGGTGCCATGTCAGCAAATGGATGTCTCGAAATCTTTACCTTATCCATATGAGTAAGCCTGGTTTTACTCTAATGATGCAGCTCTTTCCCAGTCCTATTTTGAGAGGCTTCTAACTTAAGTGACTCATCCTTCTCCTCTGTATTACACAATGTTTCTGGACTATTCATAAAGTTGCACAGTAATATATCAGACAGTGATTCTCTGCTATTCATAAGGTTTTCCCTGGCCATTTCCTTGAGAAGTGGATGGTCTCTTCCTTCTTCCTAGTTTGTCTCAATCTGCAAGCCAGGCTGATACCTGTGCACCATGTGCACCCCACTGGGTTTGAAATATGAGTGTCACAGCCTCAAGACACACAGCAACACGTCACCTAAGTAGGACAAATGGACAGACAATTTTGTCTCCCTTAGTTGTTGGAAACCTCTCCTTACCTCCCTGCAGCTGACTCCTCACTCTGTCCCGATCCTCCTAGCCTTTATACTCTCCTTTTTCCTGCTTTCCCGTCTTGCCACTTGTGGGGTGTGTCCTGGGTTCCCTCTCCTCACCTGGATCCCTGTGGCTGACTCCTCCATAAAATATCTAGATTAAAGCAAATATTTGTCCCAAGTCAATGAAGGCCAACTGCAGTGTGTCCTCCTGGAACACAGTCACTGGTCCGGATCTAGCAAACTGCAGCTGCAGAGGCTGAAGAGCTCAAGATTGGGAGGCAGCATATGGGCTGTTAACTGTGATGTATGACAAATCTAATATCTCCAGGCCAAATGGTGGATTGTTTGCTCATGGACAGTTGTAGGCAGCACAACAGAATCCCAATCCCCAGAAGAGTCTGTTTTTGTTTATGGTGTGACATGGATTCTGCTTCATTTTTCTGCAAATGCATAACCAATTTTGTAAGCACAATTATTAAAGAGACAAGTTTTTCCCCATTTAATGACTTTTGGCCCCTTTTCAAAGATCAGTCGTCCATAGGTGGATGGATTTAATCTGGGCTCTCAATTCTGTTCCACTGGTCTATGTGTCTGTTGTTACACCAATACCAGGATGTTTTAACTATTGTAGTTACTGATTTTGAGATCAGGGAGTATAAGGTCTCCTACTTTATTCTTCATCTTTAGTGGCTCTTTACTTAGCTGGGGTTTCTTTCCTTTCCTTATAAAGCTGATGATTAGTTTTTCCATCTCCTTAAAGAAAGATGATGGAATTTGGATTGGGATTGCATTACATCTGTAGATCACTTTGGTTGGTATTGATATTTTCATGATGTTAAATCTTCCTACCCATAAGCATGACCTATTTTTCCATCTCTGTACGTCTCCTTTGGTTTCTTGTAAGAATGTTTTGCAGTTTTATATTTATCGGTCTTTTGTATTTTTGGTTAGATTTACTCCTAAGTACTTCATATTTTGGATGGTCATTGTAAATGGCATTACTTCCTGATTTCCTTTTCAAAATTTCCTTTATTAGTATAAAATAATCCAATTAATGTTTGTATGGTGATCTTATACCCTGCTACTTTGCTGAAACTTGCAATTATTTCCAGTAATTTTCTTACTGACTTTTGGAATTTTCTATGAATAAGACCATATCATCTGCAAATAAAAATAGTTTAACTTCTTCTTTGCTAATTCGGATGCCTTTTATTTCTCTTTCTTGCCAGATTGCTCTGGCAAGGACTTCCAATACAAGATTGAATAGGAATGGCAATAATGGACATCTTTGTCTGGTACCTGTTCATAAGGGAAATGCTTTCATTTTCTTTCTATTGAAAATACTGATGCTTGATTTGTGTATATGCCCTTAATTATGTTGAGGAATTTCCCTTCTATTTCTATTTGTTCAGTGTTTTTTTTTTTTTTCTCTCTCTCTCTTTTCAAACG
>NW_006922730.1:157204-163365 GCF_000298275.1 Orycteropus afer afer | reverse complement strand
TTATTTTCTACCTCAGTCTCTGTTAATTTATGTGGGTAGTGTGTTTCTAGAAATTTGTCCATTTCTTCCAGATTTTCAAATTTGTAGGAGTACAGTTCTTCATAGTATCCTGATATTATCCTTTTTATTTTGGTTGATTCTGTTGTGATGTTTCCCCTTTTATTCTGCATTCATGTTTTTGTACCTTCTCTTTCTTTTCTTTAGTTCCTTAGTTAAATTTGCCAGTGGTTTGTTAATTTTTAAAATCTTTTTCAAGAACTGACTTCTAGTCTTTTTGGTCCTTTCTATTGCTTTCTGTTTTCTGTTTCATCTTTTTGTGTTCAAATCTGTATTATTTATTTTCTTCAGGTGAATATAGGCTTGTTTGTTACATTTTTTTCTACTTTTTGGAGAAGTTGACTTAAATTGTTGGTATTTGGCTCTTTCTTTCTTTTTTAATGGGTATATTTACTGCTAAAATTTTACCTCTGAGCACTGCTTGTGCTGTGTCCCAAAGATTTTGGTATGTTATGTTTTCATCCTCCTTTGATTCAAGGAATTTTTTTGCATTTTAATTTTTTTTTATTACCCAGTATTTGTTAAGTAGGGTGTTATTAAAATTCCATGTACTTGCTTTTTCTCCCCTTCATCTCCTATTGTTGACTTCTTATTTTGTGCATTATGATCTGAGAAGATGCTTTCCAGTAGTTCACTGTTTTAAAATTTATTGAGGCTTACTTTGTAGCCTACATATTAACTATTCTGGAGAACACTTCATGTGCGATGGAAAAGAATGCATAGTGTGCTGTTGTTGAGTGAAGTGCTCTGTGTCTACAAGATGAATTTGGTTGATTGTGTTATTGGTTGTTTTGATTTTGTTGAGTTTCTTTCTAGTTCTGTCTTTCATTGAAAGTTGTGTATTAAAGTCTCTTACTATTATTGTGGATTTGCCTATTTTACTTTTTAATTAAAATTTAAAATTTGATTAATGTATTTTGAGACTCTTTCATTGGATGGGTAGATATTTACTATGGTTGTGTCCTCTTTTTGATTGACCCTTTAATCATTATATAATATCCCTCCTTCTCTCATGGTGGCTTTTATCTTAAAGTCTATTTTATCCTAAATAAATATTTCCACTCTTGCTTTTTTTTTTTTTTTTTTCATGTGCTTGATATATATTTTTGTCTTACCTTTGGTGTTTAGTCTATTTTTGTCTCTGTGTCTAAGATGTGTCCTGTGTATACATCATATTGATGGGTCATATTTTCTTATCCATTTTGCAACTCTCTGTTTCTCATGCATTTAATACATTCACATTTAGTGTATTTTTTGACAGATATGAATTTATTGCTGTCATTTTGCTATTTTTTTGTGGTGTTACTGATTTCTTTGTTCCATATAACTTTCTGTGCTGAGCTCATTTTTTAAATGAATTTTCTTATCAGTTCCTTCATTGCTATTGTTTGTTTTATTATTTACTAAATATTTATGACTTTGCTCTTTTTTGATGAGAAGATATATAAATTTTCTTTGAAGTTAACCCATGGCTTGTTATTTTCTTTCTGTATTTAAAACTGTCCTATCTCAAAATCACCTTGACTTCATCTCCATTTGGAAGCTCTGTAACTACACTATTTACTCCATCTTTTTGCTTTGTAGTTGTCCTTATTTAAAAATTGATGTCTCTGGTTCCCAGTTTTCAATCTTGTAAGTTTATTTTACTTTGGATACTTCTATTTGTGGGATGGTTTCTAAATGATTTTGTCATGTGTGCTAATCACAGTTGCTGTCTTTGGTTGGTTATCTGTGCAAAGGATTTCCTTTAGCATCTATTGGAAGGGCGGCCTGGTTTTACAAATTCCCTTAACTTATGCTTATCTGAAAGTGACCCAATTTCACCATCATATTGGGGGACAATTTTCTGCATATGTAATTCTTGGTTGGCAATTTTTTTTTTCTTTCAGGGTTTTATATATGTCATCCCATTGTTTTCTCACCTGCACAGTTTCTGCTGAGAAATCAGAGATTAGTCTTATTGGTTGCTTCTTGTAGGTAACTTTTTGTTTTTCTTGAGCTGTTCTTAGGATTTGTTATTTGCTTTATATTTTGGAAAGTTAGATTATGATATCGATATGTCTTGGTAATTTTCTTTTAGGACTATCTTGTTTGGAGTTCATTGAACTTCTTGAAGTCATATCTTCTTATATTTCATCATATTAGGGAAGTTTTCTTCCAAAAAATCTTTGACAATTTTCTCTGGTTTTATTTGTCTCTTTTCATTCTGGAATTCTGATCAAATGTAATTTATTCTTCTTGATGGTGTCCCACGTGAGTCTTAGGCTTTCTCCATTTTTTTTTTTTTTTTTTTGTGTGTGTGTTCTTCTTTATGATTCACCCCTTAACAAAGTACTATTAAGAGATTATTCTTCATTGTCACTAATTCTGTCTCCACTGATTCAATTCTACTCCTTTGCCCTTTCAATGTGTTATATATTTCAGAAATCTCAGTATTCATCTTCCAGATTTTTATTTGCTGTTTTTGTATGCTTTCTATTTTTTTTTTCATTTATTTTGTCAGTTTGTTCTTGCATTGTTTTCCTGATTTCTTATAGAGTTTTGCCTTTGTTTTCCATAGCTTTGTCTGTGTTTTCCTTGATCTGTCTCTTAAAACATTGAAGGTACCTAAATGTAATTCTTTTGAATTACTTACCAGGTAGCTGCAATGCCATTTATTCCTCAGGGAGGATTTCTGGCTCTGTATTTTGGTCCCTTGTTTGTACTAGTATATCTTGCTTCTTTGTGTGAACTGAGGTTGTCAATTGTCTCCAAGACACTGTGTTTTCATTGTACCTATATTTATATGGTGATTTTATGTTAATGTGTTTGGTCCAGGTGATTATCATTATTATTTTGCTTTTTTGTTGTTGTTGTTGTTTTGATCTATCTGAGCAAGTGAGGCTGATGTGCTACTCTGCTTGCTAGTTTGGCAGCTCTTAGGCACTCCCCAACACTTTACTGGTAGGTATGATAGAAAATAAGAATGAATGTGCAGTATTATCTTGTTATTCATGTAGAGTAGTTAACGGAGGGTTGGGTTGGTATTGGCTGCCATCTGTCATTGATCAACTGGTGTAGAAACAGGTGGTGGCTTCACACAGCAGGTGGTGTTGCAGGAGATATGGATTGTGTTTGAGTCATGTGACACAGTTGCTATCTCATGGGGGTGGGACAAAAAGAACAATGAAAATAATAAAAAATAAGAGAACAAAAAATACAAACAGCAGAAATCCAACAACAAAAAAAGAAATGCAAAAAGAAATAAAAAACAGTAAAAGAAAAAAAAAATACAAGAAAACAACAAAGAGGAAAATAGTGGTAGGTAAGTTTGTGTGTCAACTTGGCTGGTCCTGGTTGAGTAGCTGGGTAAATGGATGTGGTTAATCCCCATGATGAGATTGGTAATTAACTCCATAGTGAAATCTATTGGATCAGCTGAATAACTGCTTTAGGGATGTGGTCTGATTCCAGTATATAAGTAGTAAATTTGAGGAAAGTTTCCAACTTATGGTATGCTTGACTGCATGTAGCCAAGTCATTGTTCAACAGCCCTGATGGTCTTGGGACTTCTTCTGGACTTGAATTAGTCACCTGCCATGTTGTTTGGTAACATTTGGACTGTGCCTTTTTACTTGTCAACCTTGGGCTTGTCAACCTTAGGCTTGTCAGCCTCAGCAGCCAGAATCTGAGTGGAGAAAAGTCTCTAGCTTCAGTGGGCTGGGAGCAGAAGGCAGAGCTGAAGCTCAAGGTTGAGGGGCTTTCACCAGCCCTAGAGCCTGCACTTTGAACTTTGAATTAGCATCTCCAAAATTGTAAGGGAATAATTTCCTGTTTGTTAAAGCACCCCATTTGTGGTATTTCTGTTAGAGTGGCATTATAGGTAACCAAAACAATAATGAACCCAAAATCTTGGCACAGTCAAACTTAATGGCATTCCCCTGTGGATATACATGAGTCAACTTAAATGTGCACATCCAGATCATTATATCAGTACACCAGCAGGTGACCTCAAACCTTACCTGCACTGAGGTTGCTCAGAAGTGGATGACCACCAGCTAGCCTCAAGATCATGGAACAAGACATCATGTATGTGCCTTAATTCTGTAGACATTTCTTAGGGGTTGTAGTTCTTATACTGTTAACCTTATTATATACCTGTGTTTTTATTTACTGATAGTTTTTTTATTCACCATGAAAGTCCATTTAAGCCTATTATTCTATTCTTAACAATTTCTTCTAATGCTTGAAGAGAATCTACATTTGTTAAATTATCACAGTTGGTAGGTAATTTGACTAAATATAGTATTTGTCAAGGAGCTCTGGTAGCATAGTTCCTAAGGCACTTGACTGCTAACCAGAAGGCTGGTGGTTCAAACCCACCAGCCACTCCTCAGGAGGAAGGTTGGGCTATCTACCTCTGTAGTGATACTGTCTCAGAAACCCAAGGAGGAGTTGCTATGAGTCAGGTCCGACTCGATGGCACATCACAACAACAACAACAGCAACAGTATTTGTTACCTCTTCCATGATCTGGGCATGAAAATTCAGATCCAGTAGCATCTCCTGCATTAATTAAATTACACTCTTTTGCCCAATGTTACTGTTTACTACATTTAAAATAAGCCATACATGTTAGAGTGTTTCCTCTTGGATTGTTGGACCAATTTCGAGAACCATGCTTTAATCTAACCCAAACTGTAGAAAGAATACCAAATCATTCTAGGGGGAAAAAAAAAATCCTTATCAATGTTACCAAAATGACTTTCTAATTGATACAGGCAATGAAATTACCAGATTGCCTAAAGAGAAATAAAACAGATTTAAGCAACTTGTGTCCCCTCTGTGTTAGACTATGAAACCCACTAAGGATGGGATAATTTTCCATTTGCATAAATTATTTAGTAGAAAATTAGCTTGAGTAAGTCAATCAAATCATCCCCTTTTCACGCAGTTATACTGGAATTAATGTGATCTGTGCCCTTTATGGCTATGTAATTTTGTACGGAGGATTCAATCACCCACAATAAAGGAACCAAACACAAATGACAACCTTTAAATCTTGGCATTACCTTGCTTAAGTAGCTGAAACATGATGGGTCAGAGAAACTTAGATATTTTATGAGTTCCTTCAGATGTTCACTGTGGTATTTAAAGTTGTGTGTCAACTTGGTTGGGCCTGGTTGAGTGGCTTGGCAGCTGGTGGTATTTATTCCCCATGATGAGACTGGCAATCAACTCCATGATGGGATCTACCACAAGCAGCTGAGTAGCTGCTTTAGGGATGTGGTCTGCTTCCTGTATAAAAGCAGCAGCTTTGGGAATGGTCTCTAACTTAAGGCATGCTTGATGCATGTAACTAAGTCATTGTTCAGCAGCCTGCCATGCTCCACTCATCTTGGGGCTTTTGATGAACTTGAATTATACCTGTCATGTGGTTTGGTAGCATTGGGACTGTGCTGTTTACTTGTCAACATTGAGCTTGTCAGCCTCAGCAGCAAGCAGCTGCCTGAGTGAAAAAAAGCCTCCAGCTTCAGTGAGCTGGGAGCAGAGCTGAAGCCCAAGGTTTAGGGGCTTTCACCCAGCCACTAGAGCCTGGCACTTTGAATTTGGACTTAAACCTTCCAAATTATAAGAGAATAAAATCTTGTTTGTTAAGGCCATCCCATTTATGGTATATTCTTATCAGAGTGGCATTAGGTAACCAAAACATCCACTAATAAAATTATACACTGGATTGATGATTTCAAGATCCTCATTAAGTCTAAGAGAGACTTTATACTCAGCAAAAGCTGAAAAACTGGAGATGAAATGGGCACTTCCACCCAAGGATGGTGCTACTCAGCTTGAAAAATCTATTCACAATTTCTCTACTACAATGGGTCAAATTGCTCATGAGTTAGCAGATGGAATGTCAGCCCAAAAGAAACCTTAAGAAACTTTTGCTAAAGTTGTACTGTTGTTGTTATTAGGTGTCATCTAGTCATTTCCGACTCATAGCGACCCAATGAACAGGAGAAGGAAACACTGCCCGATCCTGGGCCAGGTCCATGATCCCTGCTATACTTGAGCCCATCACCGCAGCCACCATGTCAATCCATCTCATTCAAGGCCTCCCCCTCTTT
>NW_006922730.1:152452-154535 GCF_000298275.1 Orycteropus afer afer | reverse complement strand
GCTTTACCTTTTCCATAGGAGTAAGGCTGGGTTTACTCAGATGATGCAGCTCTTTCCCAGTCCTATTTTGAGAGCCTTCTAACCTAACCAGACTATTCATAAAGTTGTGTGGTAATGTATCAAACAGTATTTCTTTGCTATTCCTAAGGTTTTCCCTGGCCAATTATTTGAGAACTGGATGGCCTCCTCCTTTTTCCTAGTCTGTTCTCTGTCTGTAAACTGGGCTGATACCTGTGCACCATGTGCATTCCGCTGGTTAGAAACACCAGTGGCTCAGCCTCATATCTGACATCAACATGTCATCAGGGTAGAACAAACTGACAGACAAGTTGTATTAGTCAATGGAATATCTTTTCATTTCCTTCTAGTCCAGCAATGAGGATTTTGTCCAATTGCTAATACCTCCTGCTCCACATGAGAAGTTGAAGAAGAAAATAGAAAATAGAATAATCCACTGAAAGTCTATTTGGCTACTTACAATATCTCCTAGGCCTTACTCTTCCATTTTAGATAACTTTACTTGATCTCCCAGTGGTATTGATTACTAATTAGGCTCTATACTACAATCCAGGTTAACATTTTTTGATTGATATAATAATTATCATTGATCTAATTAAATGTTGCATGAAATGCTTGTCTAATTCTTGTAACCAAATTACAATCTCCCTTGCTATGCAATGTGATATGTATCTTGAAGAAACTAAGTTCTTAAAGAAGAATGACCTCACACCTTGAGTTAGTACTTTTGAATGTTAAGTTGTTCCTTTAAATTCAATCTTGCTACTCACATTCCCCAATTGGAGACCCAAAGAAACAGGGTGCCTGAGCTATGGTGTGGTGAAAAGGTTGATGAAAGTTTCAACTTATAAAACAGATCAATCCAATGAGATGTCCATGTCCAGAAAAACACCTTTACAATGAAGGTCAGAGAATCTCTATGGAGGGAGATTCATGATCAGAAGAGGGCAGTGTGAAAGAACACTCTAAAACTGAGGTGCTTCACATAAATAAAATGGCTGACAGAGTTGTAAATTTGACTTTTTTTTTTTTTGTCCTACGTCCCTGCTTCTGATTTTTAGGCTCTGTGACCTATGACTACACTTGATCAAAACACCTTGTTATGCAATATTCTGAAGTGGCTCAGCCAGATTGTTCAAGGAACCCACTCTGGGACCCAGAAAACTGAAGCTATGGTTTAATAGCCCAGCCAATACAAATTCATGATAATGAGTCTTACACAGCATGTTGAACATCAACCAATCAAATGTAGTCCAGTGCTATTTCCCTATTTTGAACAAAATTTTTATAAAGATGTGCACTTTCTTCTTCTTTGGAATGCCATTTTGAAATTTCATGTTGGCACTTCCTGATTTGCAAATCTTTGAATGTCAGTCAGTGAAACTCTTTTATTTACATAAACTCTATTTTATTTTCAATACTTTAAAGAATAATTTACTTAGCAAGTATAATTACTCTTCAAAGTGTCCTGAAACATTTTCTCTGGATTTTTTCTTTTAAGCACCTAATGTTGCTTTCCACCACTCATAGGTCCGTTTATCACACTGTTGTGGCTTGTGTGTTCTTGTGATGATGGAGACTATGCCAGCAGTATTTCAAGTTCCAACAGGGTCTTTCATTGTGGACAGGTTTCATCACTTCCAGACTAAGACAGATTTAGAAGGAAGGGACCATCCACTTCTCAAAAAATTGGCCAGTGAAAACCTTATGAGTAGCAGTGAAACACTGTCTTATATATTACTGGAAAATTTTATGAATAGCCCTGAAACATTGTCTGATATACTGCTGAAAGATGAGCCCCTCAGGTTATAAGGCACTCAAAATATGACTGGGGAAAAGCTGACTCCTCAAAGGAGAGTCAATCTTAATGATATGGATGGAGTAATGCTTACGGGACCTCCAATTGCTGATGTGACATGACTCAAAAATGACAAGAAACAGCTGCAAATATCCATTAATAATTGGTAAGTCCAATTCATGAAGTATGAATCTAGGAAAATTTTAAGTTGTCAGAAATGAAATGGGAAGTATAAAGATCGATATCCCAGGCATTAGTGAGCTTAAA
>NW_006922730.1:150459-151731 GCF_000298275.1 Orycteropus afer afer | reverse complement strand
AAATGGATTTCAGAAGAGACTTTGAAACTTGCTCTTGAACAACAAGTAGTTAAAACAAATGGAAAAAATGACAAGATAAAGAGCAAGCAGAAGATTTCAAAGAGCATCTGGAGAAGATAAAGTCAATTATCCTAATGAAAGGTGCAAAGACATGGAGTTAGAAAGCCATAAAGGAAGAACACACTCAACAGTTCTCAGGCTGAAATAAGTGAAAAAAATTCAAGCCTTGAGTTGCAATATTGGAAGACTTTATGGGCAAAGTATTGAATGGTTCTGGAAGCATCAAAAGAAGATGGATGGAATGCACAGAGTCACTGTACAAAAAAAGAGATGGTTGATGTTCATCCATTTCAGCAGGTGGCATATGATCAAGAACCAATGGTACTGAAGGAAGAAGTTGAAGCTGCACTGAGGGAAGTGGTGAAAAATAAGGCTCCAGCAATTGAGAGAATACCCATTGAGATGTTTCAACAAACAGATGTCACACTGTAGGTACTTAGTAGTCTATGCCAATTAATTTGGAAGACAGCAACCTGGCCAACTGCTTGGATGAAATCCATATCTGTACCCAATCAAAGAAAGGTGATCCCACAGGATGTAGAAATTATCAAAAAATATCATACCTATCACATGCAATTAAAATTTTGCTGAAGAAAATTGAAAAGTGGTTTCAGTAGTATATTGATAGGGAAATTCAAGAGTTGTAAACTGGATTGAGAAGAGGACATGTAACAAGGGATATCATTATTAATGTCAGATGGATTTTGAGAGAAAGCAAAGAATACCAGAAAGATGTTTACCTGTGCTTTATTGACTATGCAAAAGAATTTGTGTGGATTATAACAAATAATGGATAACATTGAGAAGAATGGGAATCCCAGAGCATTTAATTGTGCTCATGAGGAACCTGTACATAGACCAGGAGGCTCTCATTTGAACAGAACAAGGGGGTACTGTCTGGTTTAGAATCAGGAAGAGTGTGAGTCAGGGTTATATACTTTCACCATACTTAATCAATCTGTATACTGAGAAAATATCTGAGAAGCTGGACTATATGATGAAGAACACAACATTAGTATCAGATGAAGACCATTAGCAACCTGTCATATGCAAACAACACAAACTTGCTTGCTGAAAGTGAAGATGGCTTGAAGCCCTTACTGATGAAGATTAAAGACTACTATCAGGAGTATGGATTACACCTCAACGTAAAGAAAATGAAAATCTGTGAATGATCAGAATTCCCAGGTGTATAGTAGAGCTGACAAGGGG
>NW_006922730.1:148486-149248 GCF_000298275.1 Orycteropus afer afer | reverse complement strand
AATGAATAAATCTGTCCTGAAAGAAGTGCAACCAGAATGCTCCTTGGAAGTGAGAATGGCCAGACTTCATCTCATCTACTTTGGTCATGTTGTCATAAGGGACCATTCCCTGGAGAAGGATATTATGTTTGATAAAGTGCAGGGACAGCAGAAAAAAGGGAAGACCCTCAATGAGATTGATTGACAAAGTGACTGCAATGATAAATTCAAGAATAACAAAGATCATGCAAAACTGGGCAATGTCTCATTCTCTGGTACATAGGGTCACTATGAGCCAGAGTTGACTTGATCGCACCTAACAACAACAACACCAATGCTGTTTTCTACTGGATATTTATTCATTTTCCCCATTGAAGTGAAAATAATTATTAGGTGAATATTCAAAATGTTAGTAATACACCAGTCTTATTAATGATATTCAGATACGGAGAATCCATGTCATAAGGCATCACAAGACTGAGCTTGACTTATTAGAGCAGAGATTGGAATAAATCTTTTGTTCTTCTGTCTGTTGATTAAATATTATGCCTATATGACTTAATTATCCTAGAGACCACATCTAAAACTCTATCTCAACCAGAAACTATCTCAGTAAATTGTTTCAAAAATAGGATGGTTTAACATCCCCTTACCTCCCAGAAGCCATTTTAACTGTAAGTGTTTAGAAAATTTTAGCTCATTTAAAATCTTCCTTTCAAGGACTCTGCTTTTATGGTATGTAGTACCCATGAATGATATCTATATCTATATCTATATCTATAT
>NW_006922730.1:146388-148366 GCF_000298275.1 Orycteropus afer afer | reverse complement strand
CATAATAATATTGAAGTTTTACTAAAGTCTTTGTTAGCAAACTGCAAGAAATGAATTGCTCACTCCCACATACATTTGGAAGCAACCTAATCCAGGGACTAGTCACTGTTGTTGTTGTTATGTGCCGTCGACTTGGACCTGACTTATAGCGATCCCTCCTTGGGTTTCCGAGGCAGTATCACTATGTAAGTAGATTGCCCCATCTTCTTTCCGAGGAGTGGCTGATGGGTTTGAACCTCCAGCCTTCTAGTTAGCAGTCAAGTGCTTTATGTACTATGCTACCAGAGCTATTTTTGAAGGTGAATGCTTCATAGGATGTTGTCCTTGTTAGATTCTGTCCAGTCAGCTCTGGCTCATAGTGAACTTTTGTGCAATAGAACAAAACAGTGCTCAGTTATGCACCACCCTCACAATCCTTGCTATACTTAAGCCCATCGTTGCAGTCACTGTGTCAATCCATCTTGTTGAGGATCTTCCTTTTTTTGCTGAGTCTCCATTTTACTGAGCATGACAACCTTCTCCAGGGAATGGTCCCTTCTGACAACTTGACCAAAGTAGGTGAGACAAAGTCTGGTCATTCTTGTCTTCAAGGAGTATCCTGGCTACACTTCTTCCAGAACAGTTCTGTTTATTTTTCTGGCAGTCCATGGTACTTTCAGCATTCTTTGCCATCACCACAACTTAAAAGCATCATCTCTTCTTTGGTCTTCCTTATTCATTGTAAAGCTTTTACATGCATTTGAAGAGATTGAAAATGGTGTGGGTTAGACACAACTTAGTCCCCAAAGTGACATCTTTGCTTTCAACACTTTGAAGAAGTCTTTTGCAGTGGATTTGCCCAATGCAATATGATGTTTGATTTCTTGACTGCTGCTTCCATTGGTGTTGATTGTGGATCCATGTAATATTAAATCTTTGACAACTTCAATTTTTTCTCCATTTATCATGATGCTGCTTATTGGTCCAGTGTGAGGATTTTCATTTTCTTTATGTTGTGGTGTAATCTATACTGCAGACTGTAGTCTTTAATCATTGTTAGTAAGTGCCTCAAGTCATCTTCCCTTTCACCAAGCAAGGTGGTGTCATTAGGATATCACAGGTTGTTAATGAGTTTTCATTCAATCCTGATGCCATGTTCTTCTTCATATAGTCCAGCTTCTCAGGTTATTTGCTTAGCTTATAGATTGAATAAGTACAGTGAAAGAATACAACTCTGACTCACATCCTTCCTGGTTTTAAACCAGGCACTATCCCCTTGTTCTGTTCAAATGACAGACTCACAGTTTGTGTACAGGTACCTCATGAGCACAATTAAATGTTCTGGAATTTCCATTCTTCTCAATGTTATCCATAATTTGTTATGATCTACACAGTCGAATGATTTTCTATTGTCAACAAAACACAAGTAAACTTCACTCTAGCATTCTTTGCTTCCAGCCAAGATCCATCTGACATCAGCAATAATATCCCTTTGTTCCACATCCTCTTCTGAATCCAAGTTGCATTTCTGAGAGTTCCCAGTCAATATATTGCTGCAATCATTTTTGAATTATCTTTAGCAAATTTTACTTGTGTGAGGTCTTGGGAGTTCTGGTGGTGTACTGCCTAAGGCATTTGACTGCTAACCAGAAGCCTAGCTGTTCAAACCCACCAGCCACTCCTTAAAAGAAAGATTGAGCAATCTCCTTCCATAGACGTAACACTTTAGAGACCCAACGAGTGGTCGCTATGAGTCGAATCGACTCAACTACAGTGAGGTTTTTTTTGGTTATATTAATGATATTGTTTGATAATTTCCACATTCTATAGGAACACCTTTCTTTGGAATGGGCAGAAATATGGATCTCTTCCAGTCAGTTGTCCACTAGTTGTCTTCCAAATTTTTTGGCATAGACAATTAAGTGCCTCCAGCAGGGCATTCTTTTATTGAAACATCTCAATGGGTATGCTGTCAATTCTTGGAGCACTTTTTTTTTTT
>NW_006922730.1:143800-146288 GCF_000298275.1 Orycteropus afer afer | reverse complement strand
TATTGACCAATTCTTTTTGGTACAATGACTCTGTGTATTCCTACCACCATCTTTTGATGTATCCTTTATCATTCAATATTTTACACATAGAATATTTTAATATTGCAATTCAAGGCTTGAATTTTTTTCTTCGGTTCTTTCAGCTTGAGAAATGCTGAGTGTGTTCTTCCCTTTTGGTTTTCCCATCAAAGGCTATAAAGAAATAATGATTCTCATCTGTAAAGAATGCAGTAAACAAGCTCCAAAATGAATTAATTAATCAATCTAAAAGAAGCTTGATATATTATTAGCAATACGACAAATAAATCTGCATTTTAAGTGCTAAGCATAAGTAAATGCTCATATATTGTCAGCAATTCCTAAATGAAGAAAAAAACTCTTTTATGACTTAGATATCTTTACCACAGAGAAACAGCAGAATAAAAATTAGATTTTATCTTATTTCATAACTGATCATAAAAGGTGCAAGGTTTGTAAAAGAAGTCAACAAGAAAGCATCTTCAGTGCTAAATTACTTCTCTTTGAAATTAAAAGCATATGCCACTAATTAGCACATTAGTCTCAGAACTGACTACATAGGCTACACAGTAAGGAAATAGGACTTACCTAATGATGCTTTTCTGACTTTTGACTCTTGTTCATTTCCAATTCAGGTGTTTGCATGTTCTCCCTCCAACAAAGGCAACATGGTAGATAATACTTTGAAGTGAGACAAATTTGGGTTCACCTCACAGCTGCACCACTTCATTGCAGCTAAAACAAGTTATTTGACTTCTCTAAGTTAATTATCTTCATCTGTTAAATAGAGATATTAATGCTATCATTAAGCTGCTGTAGGGATTGAGTGAAATAATGTGTGCACTGCACTTGACCTCATAATAGGTGCTTCATAAGTGTTAGTTTCATTCTTTCTTCAGTTCATGTAGAGGGTTAATTGACATGGGCAGGCTGAGAAGACACATTTGGATGTGATCAGGAAACTGTTAATGCTTCCCTTTGTTGCAGTTGTTACTTCCTAGAACATTCTATATTGATCATAGATAAACAGCTGATAACAAGATAGAGTAGATCAGTTTAAGTAACATTTCTCTGAAATATATTTGTGGTGTGCTCTGTTTCAGAAATATTGCTAAACCCACCACATTGGCATAACACTCTCTACCACTGAAGGATTTCTTCCTATGAATAAGCCCTGTATCCTCATTCCTAAAGTCCTTGGCTGGTGCAAACAGTTAATGCTCTCAGCTGCTAAACTTAGTATTGGAGATCCGAGTCTACCCAGAGAAGCCTAGGAAGAAGTGCCTGGTGATATTTGTAGGAAAAATGAGCCATTGAAAACCCAATGGGGCCCAGTTCTACTTTGACACATAGAGTTTCTATGAGTTAGAATCTACTTGAAAACAACTGGTCTTTTATTTTCTCTTTCTTTTGGTGTAGAGGTAAAAGGATGGAACCTGTTCTGTCATGAAAATGTCTTTCTCCTTTCATTTTCAGAGGAGTGTTCTTCCATGTACCACATTTTCTCCCAGTTTATAATAACAATAATGTGGTAAATTAAAGGGTGATTTTATATCTTGCAGTAAAATTCACGGCCAAAGGAAATGACAATTCTTTTGCTAACCTAGCATTTCTGCAAAATTATGGAGCAGACACAAGAATACTTTTCTTCTCATTTTATTCAGTCACTTCCTGGATCTATTTCTGAATTTCCTTCTCAGTAAAATGAGTGATTGGAATTGATAATCTTTAAGGTTCTGACAAGCTGTATTTTTTACTAACCTTTACACTAAGAGGTTAAAAGTAAATTTTTACATTTGATATCATTTGGCTCTTGACATCTGGCAGAGAAGTCCCATTGAGTGACCTGTCAGTACAGTAAGGTGGTTAAGAACTCAGACACTGGAGAAAGACGTAGTGTGAGTTCCAACTTTGCCACTTTATTGATCAAATGACCTTAAGCTAGTTGTTTCATTTTTAGATCCTGTTTCCTCATCTACAAAATAATGTTAATAATAGTACCCAACTCTTAGAGGCCTTCATCGGATTAAATGTGATAATACATGTAAAACACTTATCATGGTGTTTGAGGAATAACAAGCAGTAAATATTAGCTATGATGTTATTATTCTTGAGCAGAGGAGAATCAGTTTCATCAATAGCATTTCCTTAGCAATAAAAACCGGGAAAGGGGGTTTGAATAGTGTTGGATTATATCATTTGCCACACATTTATCTTTTTTTTTTAAATTGTGATTTGGGTGAAGATTTACAGGGCAAATTCACTTTCCATACAGCAGTTCACATATACTTTGTCTCTTGTCATTGACCACCGTTTACCACAATGCAACAGCTCCCCTCCCACTTCCTCCCCATAGTCACCTCTTCCCAGTGTCCATCCCTCCACACACTCCAGCCCCCTGAGCTGTCTCATGTGCATAGGCAGCCCTTCTTTCTCCCATGATTGTTCTCTCCAAGGAGTGTATCTACTT
>NW_006922730.1:136639-143191 GCF_000298275.1 Orycteropus afer afer | reverse complement strand
TGACCAAAGCCTTGCCCCTTGTCAGCTCTACTATACACCTGAGAATTCTGATCATTCACATAGACTTATAGGACTATTGTCTGCATTTGCCACACTTTTACACAAATAACATACATCTTCTATATTGCCAACCACTTCTTCTCCATGGAAGGTATTTTTGTAAATTCACTATGCTAATTTTTTACAGCAACATGTAAATGATTTCGTGTCCAGTCCCCTAAGTTTGTGGAGAGAATTTTGAGTACAAATTGAAAGAACTATTTTCACTTAAAACTACATGAGCAAAGTATTGGCACATTGAGACCAGACAGAACATGACATAGCATTAGAGACTTGAAGCGTTGTACGTATCTTTGTCATCAGCAGTATCAGTGGCTTGGGGACACACTCTGGTGGCAACAGGAGCAAAACACCTTTTTTTTAGGGGGGATCAGGTTTGCTGGTCTGATACATCCTGGTGGAACCCCTGAGACTATGGTCCCTAGCTGCCCTTCAGGTCTGGAATTGAACCCATGCCTGTGGCTTCCAGCCAAATAAAAGACAGGCATAAGAGTTGAACATGTATCTGAGGTAGATACATCCCTTCGAGAGAACAAGCATGGGAGAAAGAAGAGCTGCCTATGCACAGGGAGACAGCTCAGGGGGCAGGAGTACATGGAGGGATGGACACTGGGAAGAGGTAACTGGGGAGGAAGTATGAGGGGAGCTGTTGCATTGTGGTAAATTGTGGTCAATGTCATGAGACAAAGTGTTTGTGAACTGCTGTATGGAAAGTGAATTTGATCTGGAAATTTTCACCCAAATCACAATTTTTAAATAAATAAATACACCTTTTGTTGGTCTCATGGATTTAAGAGGATATAGAAGCAGATATCACCTCTATTTGAGTCCTTAAAATGAACACAACATTAGATGTTCAGTTTTTTTTTTTTAAATGCCATCTGCGAAAGAGATGCTATCAATTGATGGTGCCACTCAAACCCAAACTTTATGTGCCAAAATATTCCCATCATCAAAATAACCAAATCAAAGGATCTGCTGCCTCAAAGAGAAAAGCTGCAAGATCCAGATGGCAACTGAGAGGTCTGCTAATTAACTCATGTGGGCTCTCTTCTGAGGATTTCCAGAAATATTTGTGTGGAGGAGATTGAAGGAAAGAAAGCTCTGAGCTGGGCAGACCCAGAGCCAGAGCAAGTTTGGACTATTGTGACCTTTGCATCTTTCTTATTGTTGGGGTTTGTTTGTTTGTTTTCAATCTCCAGTTGGTAGTGGGATACCAAAGGCTGATTATGCATTATAAGCCTGTTAGTGAGCTTGAAACCATTAGCACTTTGTACATCTGTAGCTTTAAGTAGAGTTCAGTGTTCCCTGTAAATCTTGGTCAGATCATATTTCCAAATTGTTAATATTACTCAGGACTAATTAAGACTGTAGTTCCTTTGTAAGTTAGATCAAAGCCATTCTCCTCTGAACTCTCATAATAATCTCCATCTTGTAAAAATCCACTAATGATCAGAGTGTTGCTAAATGCAGACAACGGAAAAAAAATATAATCCTAAAATATAGTAATTAAATACATTTCTGTCTTTTTAAGGTAGTCATCTTGAAAAAAAAATGGCATCCAAGGAGAAAAGAAAAATATCACACTAACCAAAAAAGTTTTAAATGACAGATAGAATTATAAGTACTGAATTCAGTGTGTAGCTACATGTATTTAATTTTATGGCATGGGACATTTTCTCCAAGGGGTATATATTGTTGTTACGTGCCATTGAGTTGGACCTGATTCATAGAGACCACTCCTTGGGTTGCCGAGGCAGTATCACTACGGAAGTAGATTGCCCAACCTTCCTTCCGAGGAGTGGCTGGTGGTTTTGAACTGCCAGCCTTCTGGTTAGCAGTATATATTGTATAGCCTTTTAAATGTGTGATGTAGATATTTTGTATATATGTATATGCAATATAAATTGTAAGTAAAAAGGGAGCACATTTCTGTTTTCAATGTAAAAACACCAATTTGCCAAATTGATTTACTCTTCTCTTATTTTTCTGTTTTTCAGTATTGTTTGGATGTCCAATAAGATGCATAAGAGGAGACCTGGTGGCAGAGTGGTTAAACATTTGCCTAGAAACGTCAGTGGTTTGAATCCACCACCTGCTCCACAGGACAAAGATGTGGCAGTCTGCTTCTGCAAATATTACAGCCTTGGAAACTGTATGAACTAGTTGTATTCTGTCTTATAGGGTCACTGTATGTCAGAATTGACTCAAATCATGATGCTGTAATACATGTAGTGCGAAAGAAAATATCTCAGAAATGAGTATAATATGTAGTCTTTTATTTTAAGACCTTCTCATTTCCAGCACTGAGAAATGTATCCCACAGTAGAATACTCTAGGGATAGGTATAAGTATAATTCAACTAGAGTCCTGACCTAATGTGAAAAATAAGGGGAAAAAACAAACAAAAAATAGAAAATGAATTCTCTCAGATGAGGAGATGGGGGGCACAAAGGCTTCATGGTTACCAAAGTAGGAACACAAAGAGTATTGAAAATGGCCATAGGGTTTTCTATTCACTGGGTCTTAAAAGAATAATAAAAAATAAAGCATAAGTGTATGAGCAGGAAGGAGTTGACAATGGAAGGCCTTGGGGGGTCATTTTCTGCACATGCACCATATCAAGCAAAGTTTAGTATTAAAGCAAAAATAAATCAAACAAATCTGTGGCCATTAAGTTGATGTTTACTCATGGTGGCCTCGTGTGTTACAGAGTGGAACTGGACTCCACAGAGTTTACTTAAGGTATCTCACTGTTAACCAGGAGGTTGGTGGTTCAAACCCACCAGCCACTTGGTGAAAGGAAGACGGAACAATCTATGTCCATAAAGATTTACTGCCTTAGAAACCCAATGGGGGTTGCTGAGTTGGAATTGACCCAATGGCAGTGGGTTTGGTTTTTTATTTTTTTAATCTTTATGAAAGTGGATCACCAGGCCTTTCTTCCATGATAGCACTAGGTGCATTTGAAATGTCAACCTTTAGGTTAGTATCCAAGAGCAAATCATTTTGGCCACCCAAGGACCTTTATAACCAACACTGCCATGCAATTTTATCATTCAAATTTGATTTTTTTGTTTACAATCACAATAATACCAAAGAGCACTATTTTAATTATCTTGGATCCAAGACAAAACAAGGGAATTAAACCTAATTTTAGGTGACAATAAAATAAATAAATAAAGTTGTCATTGAGTAGATTCCAATTCATGGAGACCCTATGTGTTACATAGTAGAACTGCTCCATAGAGTTTGTGTGTGTGTGTGTGAAAATATACACAACAAATATACATACATTCAACAACTTTTAGATGAACTTTTGTACAGTTCATTCACAACATTCACACTTCACATTTTTTCACCATTCTCATCTTAGCCCATATTGTTTCACCACCATTAACTTAGACTCTATCCCCCTTAAAGTCCTTGACTGTGTTTTAGAGTTACTACTTTTCATTTTATCTCATATAAATAATTCTTTAATGGAGCATAATACTCAAGGTAAACATCCTTTATTAAATTAGATAAATTGTCTAATTTCAAGATGACTTCATAGAAAACATTTGCTTCAAGCTTAAGAGTTGTTTCCATGCAAAATTGCAGTCAATGTCATGAGACAAAATATATGTGAGCTGCTGTATGGAAAGTGAATTTGCTTTGTAAACGTTCACCCAAATTACAAGAAAAATTAAAAAAAAAAATAGTCGAGTTGTTTCCATGCAATAGATTTTGGGGTTCTCCCAATTTTGATGCACCCAGTAAGTGTAGCTTTCAGTAAGAATTTGATGTTCTGTTCCACATTTTTTTCCCTCCTTTTTATAAGGGTACATTTAATGGGTCTTTGATTATATTGTTCAGTAGTGATAATTGGGTATCACTCATTCCTTCTGGTCTCATGGCAAAGGAGATAGTGCTCCATGAAGGCGATTAGAACTAAAGTCCATTTCCTTCTCCAATTCCTGGGTCTCCTGCTCTCTCTGTTGCTCCAAATGAAGAAAAAGCAGTTGTATCTTGGTTGAATGCTGACAGGTTTTAACACCCCAGGCACTGCATTAGTCACTGAATTAGGAGCCAAGCAGAAACTCAAAAACAACAATACGCGGATTGACTAGGGAGGATCATGGAGTTATCTAGGGTGTAATCTTTACAAAAGCAGATCAGCAGGCCATTTTGGACAGTGTGGAATAAAAGAAACAGAACAATCACAATTGAACTGTAGTCCCCTATTCCCTTCCCCAGAACTGATCCCATTGACTCTACTTCCACCACTTCACTTTAGAGGCAATCAATAAAAATAATTTGTTGTATCTTTCTAGTTCACTCATCTTTTTTTTTCTTTTGACTCTGTGCATGTGCATCTACCTGTATGTCAATAAAAATGCCTAGCATTTCTGTGTGTGTTTTTAATATAGTGCCTAAGGCACTTGACTGCTAACCAGAAGGCTGGTGGTTCAAACCCACCAGCCACTCCTCAGAAGGAAGGATGGGCAATCTACTTCTATAGTGATACTGCCTCGGCAACCAAAGGAGAGGTTGCTATGAGTCGGGTCTGACTCAACAGCACATAACAACACCAACAACATCTAATTTGCATCTTTCTAAAGATTGATGTTGCCAATTAACATTGTGTTTTCCAGATCTATTCATGGTGATAATGCAAATTACAATTATTCATTCTGTTGTTTAGTTACAAAATTAATTTTGTCATTATCCTGTTCGTGGACATTTAGGTTGCTTTCCTTTCTTTCCATTATGAGCAATAATATAATGAAAATGACCATAGGTCTACATGTCTATGTAAGATATTCTTCAGGTTGATTTCTGGACCACAGCATATATATGACTTCACTTTCACTGGGTATTTCCAAATTGTTACTTCTAGTTGTCTCATCTTCACCAATACTTGGCATTGTAAGATTTTCCTTTTTTTTTTTTTTTAAACCACTTTGATTGTGCATTGTAATTTTTTAAATTTTATTTTTGGTGAAAATTTGCACATTAAAACCTGCTCCCATTCCATAACATCTAGCTGTAATGGTCAGTAACATTGGTTAACGTCTTGACATTATTTTCTAGTTCTAGTTGGTTCACTTCCATTTATTTAATATCCTTGTCCCCCAAACCTTCCCATATATGCTTTAAAATAGCTGTTGACCCTTTGGCCTTATATAAATAATCTCTAAAAAAAGTATCACAATACTCAAGTGTGACAATATTTACTCTTTATGATAAACTGTTACTTAGGTTAGAGGTAACTTCAAGTGATAGTTTCATTTATAATGTTTAAAGAGCAACTAAGGACCATAGTCTTGGGGACTCCTCCATGCTCAATAGGTCCAGTAAGTCTGGATTCTTTAAGAATTTGGAATTCTGTTCCATATTTTTCTCTTTTTGTCAGATTTCTCTATTATGTCCCTGATCAGAATGCTCAGTGATAACCAGGTATCTAATTCTCATCTCATGGTGGAAGAGGCAGTGGTTTATGTAGACAATTAATCCTATAGTCCAGTTCCTTCTCTGAGTCTTGGATTTGCTTCTTTCTGTTTAGCTCTACATTAAAATAGACCAATAGTTGTATTTTAGGTGGCTGCTCATAAGCTTTTAAGACCCTAGCCACTACTCAGTATACTTAGAGGTAGAATATAAACTGAGCTGTAATATGCCATATGACTGGATTGTCCTATGAGGCAATGGTCCTAAGCCCTCAAACCAAGAGAACTAATCCTATGACATGATTGGCTTGTCTAATTAGTATCATCTGTAGCTCCCACTCATGGTTCTGGTTGTTTTTATTGTTGTAAAACCATATACAACCTAGAATTTTCCCATTCATCCTTTTTCCTTATGTACAACATATTGACATCAGTTACATCAGTCATGCTATGAAAAGTTTACCCATATTTGGTGCCACTTTTTCCTTTTCTTTATATAAAAAAGTGACTACTACCTAAGGATACATCTCCCCTTCCCTGATGCCTGGTAACTACTAATATACATTAGTTTCTGTATATTTACCTATTCATGTCATTTCATAAAAGTGAGAACATACAATATTTGCTTTTTCTTTTTGTGACTGGCTTATTTACTCATCATAAAATTCTCCAGGTTCAACTACTTTGTAAGATGTTTCAGGAATTCATTTTTATTTATTACATGCACTGTATGTATGTATCACATTTTACTCGTTCATTCATCTGTTGATGGGCACTTTGGTCGTTTCCATCTTTTTATTATTGTGAATAGTGCTGCGATTAACATAGTTGTGCATATGCCTGTTCACATCACTTCTATTAGATCCCTAGGTTATATACCTAGTAGTGGAATTGTTAGGTCATACAGCTCCTCTGTCTCTAGTTTTTTCTTAAGAACCACCAGAGAGTTTACCACAATGACTGACCCGTTTTAGATTCCCACTAGCACTATATGAGGGTTCCAATTTCTCCACATCCCTTCCAACACTTCTAATATTCTGCTGATTTTTTTTTTTTTTTT
>NW_006922730.1:132700-136456 GCF_000298275.1 Orycteropus afer afer | reverse complement strand
AGTTCACATATACTTTGTCTCATGTCATTGACCACAGTTTACCACAATGCAACAACTCCCCTCCCACTTCCTCCCCATAGTTACCTCTTCCCAGTGTGCATCCCTCCATACACTCCTGCCCCCTGAACTGTCTCCCTGTGCATAAGCAGCCCTTCTTTCTCCCAGGATAGTTCTCTCCAAAGAGTGTATCTACTTGAGATAAATGTTCAACTCATATTCCTGTATTTTGTTTGTCCTTTGCCCAGTTTTTGCTTGAGTTATTTGTGTTATTGCTGTTAAGTTATCTGCTTCCAAAGTATAATGGTAGAACAGTCACAAGGTAGACATTTTCATTACAAATGGGAGAAATTGGAGAGAAATAAGGGATAATGGGTACCAACCAAGTCAAACTTCCAGCAGAACAATTTACATTAGCTCTCGAGACTAATCCCCTCTTCTCTAAGACCATATAGGCAGTGGCTTTGCCCTCTGGATTCTGGGTATTGAAAATGCTATCTGGGTTCTGGGTGGAGGACTCTTAGACTTGAGCTTCAGCTCCGTCTTCCGGGCCCACTGAGATGGAAGCTCTGTTCCTTTGGCTTTGGGTGGCTCTGTTCTCCTAGTCCATTCTAACCCTATCAGCCCTGGCATGTGCTATTCTTTTGCTCCTTAGGCATGGAAGTCCCACTCTACAACTTTGGGCAAAGGTTATGCCCTCATGCCCCTGGCACTTGTGAATGACATTCCATATACTAGAACCGAATACTAGAACCAAACTGGTGAAAATCAGACTCTGAAACCCGGGAGATCATGGTCTCAGACTTTGGGGCACAGAAGACTTTGGTTCCATCCTTTGAGATTCCAGAGGTTGTGGTGCTACCCTTTGAGAATGAAGCAGCTCTGATTCTCATATTCCTTGTCTCTTCAGCTTCTTTTGTCTGGTTCCTTGACTTCATGCACCTTGGCATCTTGGGCTCTTGGGCCAGCAAGATCTCTGCCTTCCTTGGGTAAGTGTTACAAAACCCTTTAGCTCTACCCACAAGGGACCTGCACCATCACATTCCACTGGCAAGTCTTGGCCAGAAGGTGCTCAACTCTCTTTTTCACTGGGTTTGCAAGCCTAGCTCCATTAGCAAGTGTTTAGAAGCACCCCACGACATCAGGAAGCCTCCTACTCAGACACTCAGCTTTTTTGCTCCATGGTCTACTCCCACAATGTCTTGTGCTGGTCTCCTGGTTCTGTTGGGACTGTTTCTCTGCCACTCATTCTTGCCATCGGTGCCATCTTCAGTGATATAGCAAAACTCATTTACTTGTGAGCCCTCACCAGAGTTGCATTTGATGTCCATACTTCCACCAACAATACCTTCAAAGTATTGTAAGCTTTTCCTGTTAGGCATCTTGAAACTCTTCCACCCTCGAGAGATCCAATAGATCAACTGTCTCAGGACCACAGTACTGGGGGACACCAGACTCAATTGGCACAACAAAAGACATAAAAGCCTTTCTCCATATCTTACATTGGTGAGTAGTGACTGGGGTCTTAAAAGCTGTCAGGCGGCCATCTAATATGCAGCTAATGGTCTCCTAGCATTGACAGCAAAGAAGAATGAAAAAAAAGGGCATTTAGAGGCAACCAGCCATAAGACACGATGGCCCTTGAGACCAGAAGAACTAGATGGTGCCCAGCTACCAATGCCAACCACTCAGGAAAGGATCAAATCTGGAGATCCTGGATAGAGTGGCAGGGAAAATATGAAATAAATCCAAAAACTCAATAATGACCAGAATTACTGGTCAGATGAAATCTGATGAGACCCCCAGTACTATGGCTCTGGAATACATTCTGTGCCTAGAATGAAATGCAGTCCCAGGGGCTGGCTCTCAGCCCAATAGTTAATGAGATGTACATGCAGACCACTCAACCCAGGATGACCCACCCACATACTCTATGGTAAGACTTCCCTTAGAGCAATAGACCATGGGACACCAGAGGACCAATATTCAAATTTAGGAAATGCAGGAGTGCGTAAATATGAGGGGCACAGGGGGAGGGTTACAGGGTAGGGAGGGGAGGAGACTGGGTCAGGGTTGGGCATGGTAAATGGGGAATGAAACTAAAAGTACATGTAACATTGAATGTAAAGCAATCTCTTAAAATAAAAAAAAATTAAAAAAACAGCTTTTGAGCAGCCATCTAAGATGCAATTATTGGTCTCCTCTCTGATGGAGCGAAGAAGAGTGAAAAAAATCAAGCTCATCTGGAAACAATTAGTCCAAACATAAGATGGACCATGAGAACCTCAGTCTCCACAACCTGAGACCAGAAGAACTAGATGGTGCCCAGCTACCAATACCAACCACTCAGAAAGGGATCAAACCTGGAGATCCTGGATAGAGTGGGAGGAAAAAGGTGGAACAGTATTCAAAAACACAAAAATGACCAGAATTCCTGGTCGTATAGAGACTAGTAGAACTCTCGAGACTATGGCCCCGGGTTGCACTTCAGGCCTAGAAATGGACTCACTTACATGACTGACTTTCAGCCCAACAATAGAAAGACCCACATACACCTATCCCAGTCAATGCACCCACATACTCTAGGGAGATGCACCCCTTGGATCAAGCTGCCATGGAACACCAGAGGGGTAGTATTCGCATAGATGGAAGGCTGGACAGAGAGGAATGCACGGATGAGAGGGGCACAAGGAAGGGTTGTTCATGAGGAGGAGAGTTTCTTACGGCTGAGGATGGTAATTGGGGCCATGATACCAGATATACATGAACTGGTGAAAGTAAAACAAGTTTGCTATGTAAATTTGCACCCAAAGCACACAAAACAAAACAAAACAAAAAACCTCTTCCACCCTCTACCCATTACCCAATTCCAAAATTACTTTCACATTTTAAGTATCTGTTAGAGCAACACTGTACTCTTTCATTATCAAATTCTTAGTTATCTAGAGCTGCTCTAAATATCACAGATGGATGGTTTTAACAAATAGAAATTTATTACCCACAGTTTGTTGTTGTTGTTGTTGTTATGTGCTGTTGAGTCGGCCCCGACTCATAGCGACCCCTCCTTGGGTTTCCAAGGCAGTATCACTACGGAAGTGGGATTGCCCAACCTTCCTTCCGAGGAGTGGCTGGTGGGTTTGAACCACCAGCCGTCTGGTTAGCAGGCAAGTGTCTTAGCCACTGTGCTACCAGAGCTCCCACCCACAGTTTAGGAGGCTAGAATTTTGAATTCAGGGCACCAAGCTCCAGTGAAAGATTTTCTGTCTCTTTCAACTTTAGGAAAGTCCTTGTCATCAATCTTCCTCTGAATCTAGGTGGTTCTTAGCACAGGGACCCCAAGTCCAAAGGACACATTACATTCCCAGCTCTTTCTTGGGGGTATTGAAGTTCTTCTGATCTCTGCTCTCTTGTTTAATCACTTTTATATCTCAAAAGAGATTGACTCAAGATTCAACCTAATCCTGTACATTGCATCCTGCCTCGTTAACATAACTACTTCTAATCCTGCCTCATTAACATAATATTGTTTTTGTTGTTGCATGCCGTCAAGTCGGACCCAACTCACAGCGATCACTCCTTGGGTTTCTGAGGCAGTATCACTACAGGAGCAGATTGCCCAACCTTCCTTCCAAGGAGTGGCTGGCAGATTAGGATTTACAACACCTAAAATAATTACATGAGATCATAAAATATAGGATAATTATATAATACCAGGAATCATGTCCTAGCCAAATTGCACAGATATTTTAGGAACACAAT
>NW_006922730.1:131342-132458 GCF_000298275.1 Orycteropus afer afer | reverse complement strand
TTATAGGTAAGTAGCAACAGGTGCATAAGGTTTTTATTTAGTATTATTTTAGTACAAGAAAGGAGCTCTAGTGGTGTAGTGGTTAAAGCACTGAGCTTCTAACCCAAAGTTCAGTGATGTGAACACACCAGCTGCTCCCCATGGGGGAAAGATCAGGCAGTCTGCTTCCATAAAGATTTAGAGGCTTGGAAACCATATTGGGCAGTTTTATTCTACTATATCCTACAAGGTAATTATGACTCAGAATTGACTCAATGGCAGTGGAGTTTTAATGCAAAAAGAGGTTAAAATCTTTTCAATGATTTAAAAGGGTCATGTGCAGCAAGTGAGGATGATTAGTGTGAAGAATTTGTTGCCACTAGGGTTTGATTCAATCATTTCAAAGTGAGGGCAAATTTATATAACATTAAAAGGCAAGTAGGGGTTGTCTGTAAATTGAACCTTTATAACCTGAGGAGTTACTGCATAGGATAATGTCATCTGAAGATAGTTTTATCACACTCTTTCCAATTTGGATAATTTTAATTTCTTTCTGTTGCCTTATTGCTTTGGCTAGGACTTGCAGTAAAAAAGTAAATTGAAGCTTGTGAGAGTCTTGTTCCCATTTTCAAGGACAAAGTTCTTAGTCTTTCCCCATTAAGTATGATGTTGTGTGTTGGTTTTTCATAAATGTCTTTAAACATGTTGAGAAACTTCTCTTTTTTCCCATGTTATTAAGACACTTTATTAAGAAATTGTGCTGTATTTTGTCACATGCCTTTTCTGTGTTGATTGAAGTGATCATGTGATTCTTTTCCTTTGTTCTATTAATGTGGTGTATTACATTAAGTGATTTTTAAATTCTGAACTCTCTTTGCATTCATGTAATAGAAATGATTGGATAATAATGTAGAATTCTTTTAATATGCTGTTAAACTTTGCTTGCTAGTATTTTATTAGGAGCTCTGATGGCATAGTGCCTAAGGCATTGGACTGCTAACCAGAAGGCTGGTGGCTCAAATTTACCAGAGACTCCTCAGAAGGAAGACTGGGCAATCTATTTCTGTAGATATACAGCTTCGGAAACCCAAGGAGGTGTTGCTATGAGTCGGATCTAAATCCATGGCAGTGAATTTA
>NW_006922730.1:129839-131240 GCF_000298275.1 Orycteropus afer afer | reverse complement strand
CAGCATCATGATAAATGGAGAAGAGATTGAAGTTGTAAAAGATTTCATATTACTTGGACCCACAATTAACAACAATGGAAGTAGCAGCCAAGAAAGCAGATGTCATATTGCACTGGACAAGTCTGTTGCAAATGACCTCTTTAAAGCACTGAAGAATGAAAATGTCACCTTGAAGACTAAGAGGCACCTAACCCAAACCATGATATTTTCAATCACCTCATGTACATGTGAAAGCTGGACAATGAATAAAGACCAGAAGAGAGGTAATGCTTTGAGTTGTGGTATTGGTGAATACTGAAAGTACCATGAACTGTCAGAAGAACAAACAAATCTGTCCAGGAATAAGTGCAGCTGGAATGTTCCTTGGAAGCAATAATGGCCAGACTTCATCTCACCCACTTTGGTCATGTTGTCAGAAGAGACCATTAACCTTTACTATGCTTGGTAAAGTGGAGGGTCAGAAAAGAAAGGGAAGACCCTCAACAAGATGGATTGACACAGTGGCTGCAACAATTAGCAAAGATTGTGAGAATGGCACATGACTCTGCAGTATTTTGTTCATTTGTACATAGGGTCACTATGAATCAGAGCTGATTCGACATCACCTAACAACTCTAAAACCAACAGCATCTTACTAAGAATTTTTACTTCTAAATTCATAAGAGCTATTGGTTTGTAGTTTTATTTTCTTGTTGTGTGTTTGTCCCACAATGGTAGTAGGGTGATACTGGCTTCATAGAAAGAGTTAGGCCTACTCCTACTTCCTCTACTTTTTGGGACGTTTGAATGGGATTGGTGTCAGTTCTCTAAATGTTCAACAGAATTTTCCGGTGAAGCTGTCTGGTACTGGACATTTCTTTGTTGGGAAGCTTTGGTGATTCTCTCTACTGTTTTTATCTCATTTATTTCTGCTCTGATCTTTATTATTATTTTTTTCTTTTTATACCTTTAGGTTTAGTTTGCTCTTATTTTTCTAGTTCCTCAAGTTTTATAGTTAGAATATTTATTTGAGAGCTATTTCAATTCTTTTCTTTTCTTTTTTTTTACGGTGATTTGGGTGAAAATTTGCAGAGCAAATTCACTTTCTTTACAGCAGTTCACATAACTTTCTCTCATGACATTGACCAAAATCCACCCCAATGCAACAGCTCCCATCCCACTTCCTCCCAATAGTTACCTCTTCCCTGTGACCTCCCTCCATGTACTCCTGGCCCCTGAGTTGTCTCCTTGTGCATAAACAGCCCTTCTTTCTCCCATAACTGTTCTCTCCTAGGAGTGTATCTACCTGAGGTAAATGTTCAAATCACATTCCTGTCTTTTGTTTCTGAAAGCCACAGGAGTGGCTTCCAGACCTGAAGGGCAGCTAGGTGCCATAGTATCAGTGGTTCCACCAGGCTCTAT
>NW_006922730.1:124067-125843 GCF_000298275.1 Orycteropus afer afer | reverse complement strand
CTTTGTTGTGGAGGGTCTGTGCAGTCTTTCTGCCTAGTTCGCCATCTTGCCGGAACTCCTCTGCTTGTATTTGAGAGTTTTAATTTTAATTGTGATTTGAGTGAAAGTTTACAGAGCAAATTAATCTTTCATACATCAGTTCATACATATCCTATCTCATGACATTGATTAAAATCCACATAATGTTTCACATAATGTTGTTGTTTTTAGGTGCTGTTGAATCATTTCCAAGTCATAGTGACCCTATGCACAGCAGAATGAAACACTGCCTGGTCCCACACCAGCTTAACACAGTTTGCTATACTTGAGCCCATCACCACAGCAACTGTGTCAATCTATCTCATTGTGGGCCTTCTCCTCTTTTGTTGATCCTCCACTTTACCATGTATGACATCCTTATCCAGGGAGTGGTCCCTTCTGACAACATGACCAAAGTAGGTGAGACGAAGACTGGCCATTCTCACTTCCAAGGAGCATCTCGGCTGCACTTCTTCCGGGACAGATTTGTTAGTTCTTTTTGCAGTCCATGGTACTTTCAGCATTCTTCTCCAGGACCACAACTCAAAAGCATCAATTCTTCTTTGGTCTTCCTTATTCACTGTCCAGCTCTCATATGCATATGAAGTGACTGAAAATAGCAAGGTTTGTGTCAGGCACACCTTAGTCCTCAAGGAGACATCTTTGCTCCTCAGTACTTGAACGAGGTCCTTTGCAGCTGACTAACCCAGTGTTATACGTCATCTGATGTCCTGACTGCTGCTTCCATTGGGGTTGATTGTAGAACCAAGCAATATGAAGTCTTTGACAACTTCAATCTTTTATCCATTTATTGTGATGTTGCTTATAGGTCCAGTTGTGAGGATTTTTGTTTTCTTTATATTGAGATGCAATCCATACTGCAGACATAATACACACAATCCACATAATGTTTCTTCCCCCTTCCTCTCCGTGGTTCCTTTTTCTCTGTGTCCTCCTTTCCTATGCATTCCTATCATCTGAGCTATCTCCTTGTGCAAATACTGACCTTCTGATTTCCCATGGTTAATTCTTCTAAGGAGTATACCTGTTGTTGTTGTTATGTGTCACTGAATCAGACTTGACTCATAGTGACCTCTCCTTGGGTTTTTGAGGCAGTATCACTTATGGAAGTAGACTGCCCAACCTTCCTTCCGAGCAGTGCCTGGTGGGTTTGAACTGCCACCAGTTCAACTTCTGGTTAGTGGCCAAATGCCTTAGGCACTTTGCTATCAGAGCTCTTAGGAGTGTACCTATTTGGTGTAAATATTCAACTTATATGCCTGTTTATATTGTTTGGCTGGAAGCCATGAGAGTGAGTTCAGTTCCAGGCCTGAAGGGTGACTTATTTTATGGGTCTATTTATTGGCCATAAGGTAGTCTTAGGCCCAGAGATACATTGAGCATCATAGTCTCAGGGGTTTCACCAGTCTCTGTCAAATCAGTAAGCCTCATCTGTATGCTTTATGATTTTGAGTTTTATTCCACATTTTTTATCCCATTCTATCCAGGATCTCCTATACTGATCCCTATCAAAGTGGTTGACAGTGGTAGCTAGGTGTCATCCATTTCTTCTAGTTCAGGGTCATATAGACAGGTTTGTGTGGTCCAGTAGTCCCTTGGACTATATTTTTTTTTCCCATGAATCTTTGGTTTACTTCATTTTCCTTTGCTCCAGACTAGGAAAGAGCAATTCTTGCATCTTAGATGGCCACTTGCAAGCTTTTAAGACCCAAGTCACTATTCATTAACATAGGATAT
>NW_006922730.1:121010-123967 GCF_000298275.1 Orycteropus afer afer | reverse complement strand
GAGGCAGTATCACTACAGAAGTAGATTGTCCACCCTCCCTTCTGAGAAGTGACTGGTGAGTTTGAACCTTTAGCCTTCTGGTTAGCAGTCAAATGCCCTAGGCACTATGTCCTAAAATAGGATATAGAACAATGTTTTTTGTAGTGTATTATGCCAATTGAGCTTGATGTCCCCTGCAACCATGGTTGTGAGCCCACCAGGTCAACAACTCATTCCATCAGGATGGTTGACTGTGGCTAAAAAGTTATCATAACATTGCCCTCATTAGCTTTATTATGTATATAAACATTTTTATAGCACATACAAATATGTAGGTAGAAATATCATCTTCCAAATTTGTATACAGTCATAAGTATGCTCCCTTTTGCTGAGATATACCTGATCATTCAGCCTGTCTACCTATGTATCTGCCCAAAGATTAATGTTTCCTATTACTGATTATTTAGTATTGTATATGTAAGAGTTTGAATTAGGGATTCTGATGCTCTGAGCAGCTCACTGAGTCAGAGTGCACCAAACTCAGAGGAGTAGAAATAGAAAAGAGAATGGGACAGGAAAAAGATAACAAGATCGGAAGATCTATCCTGCAGAGTGCAAACAGCTGAGAAAGGCCACAGAAGACTTCCCTGGGGGACCGCTGAGTGGAAGGCAAGAACAGCTATCTGAAACCTCCCTGGTTAAGGAAGAAGACACATCACACCAACATACCAGTGACTACACCAGAATACCAGTGATCACCCCAAGGATCTACTTTCAGCACCTGACTTTATCAGTATCTTGGGTTGACTAGGTGAAAAAGGGCACGTTGTGTGCTGCTGAAACCTGAGCAGAGATTCCATTGGTGCTCCAGGGGGGCAAGCCCAGGGAGGTGCTGCCACAGCAGGTCACTGAGTAGGCTTCTGTCAGCTTAGTGGCAATGAAAGGCCTGTGCTTGACTTTATCAGTAATAATGGGACCACAAATTACTAACAGGCACTCTCCTGACTTCAGCACCACTGAAACCAAGTGGATCTTTGGCACCATGGATGTGCAGATACACAGAGGAACTCCCAAGGTGGATCACAGTCTGGGCTAGTTGGGTCAGTGCCACGGGCAGGGGGTTGGGCAGAGAGAGAAACCTCTGCAGCAGATCACAGAGCCAGGAAGTTGTCTTGTGTCAGATTTTTGATGTTGAGAGACTTGGGAATGGGATTTTTGCATGTGTCTGAGCCTGGTGGAAAGTGACAAACCTCTAACATTTGGAGTCATTGCTGAAATTGAGCTGTGGGCCTGTGAATAATAGTACAATGTCATCATTAGCAGCCTGCTAAAAGCCTTGGAAACCATCTCTAGCAACAGAGATCTTTCCTTCTTCCACTCACACTTTCTTTGCCAATAACTTCACTCATACAACCACATTCAGCCAACATAAACCTCCTGGTTCAAACTCTAAACACTCTTTACGATAAACAGAAACCATATCCATATTCCACACAGTGATTTCACCATCACAAAGAAAACTGCAGAGCAACACAGCATAACTGAATTAATAACTAAATAAAATAAAATACACCAACTTCACCTTTTCAAAATATTAAACCATAAAACCAAGACAAAGTAAATCAATACATAACCAACAGTTAAAGACAAACTCAAAATATTTAGGAAATAACAGGCAACCTCAAATCTCTCTCTCTCTCTCTCTCTCTCACACACACACACACACACAAACACACACACACAAACAGAACAAGACATTAGAAGCAAAACCAAAAACAAAGGTGTCATTAAATGGATGAAGAGGAGGCAATATAATTACCTGAGAAGGAATTTAGAAGATATGTTTATAGAGCTTTACAAGAGCTTAAGGAAATCCCAAACAGAAACGAGGAGAACACAGACAGTTCCCTGGAAGAACTAAGGAAAATCATTCAAGAACAAAATAATAAGATTAATGCACAATCAGAACTCACACAAAAACAGCAATTAGAAATCCAGAAGATGCATACCAAAATTACAGAATTATACAACACAGTAGAAGCACAAAAGTGTAGGTTAGAACTGGCTGAAGAACAAATATCCCAAGTAGAAGACACAACCCTGGACACCAGCCTATATGAAGAAAAATCGGAACAAAGATTTAAAAGAAATGAAGAAAACCTAAGAATTATATGGGATGACATGAGAAGAAACCACATAAGTCTCATTGGAATTGCAAAACAAGAAGAGGTTAAATAAAATTGTGTAAGACCTACTAACAGAAAACTTCCCCATATCATAAAAGAAGAAAAGATATTTGTCCATGAAGCTCATAAAACCCCAGAAAAGGTAGATGCCAAGAGAAAAACAACAAGGCATATCATAATCAAACTCTCCAAAACTAAAGACAAAGAAAAAATTTTGACAGATACAAGGGGCAAAAGAAATATTACTTATAATTATCGAACCATTACGCTGATCTCCAATTACTCAGCAGAAATCATGCAGGCAAGAAGGCAATGGGATGTCATATATAAAACACTAAAGGAAAATAACTTTCAACTAAGAATCCTATATCCAGCAAAATTGTCCAGAAAATGTGAGGGTGAAGTCAAGACATTCTCAGACAAACAGAAATTAAGGAATTTTGGAAAAATCAGACCAACCCTACAAGAAATGCTTGAGGAAGTTCTTCCATTAGAAAACCCACAACAGAGATCAGCAAAATCAGGATATATGGCATCAACCCTAAAACTAAATCAGAAATAGAAACTCAGAATAAGACCATAAAACATTGTAGTCTAAAAACCAAGAAAGTCAATCATCACATAACAACAGCAACTAGCCTATCAGAGGGAATAAAACTTCTAAGTAAAAACTTCAAATGGAAAGGAAAGCAGGACAATTTCTTCACAGTATGCGCTATTCTGAAAATGTAGAGACAAGAATATACTCCAAGTAAGCACAGAGAAAAGTAATGATCCCCCTAAGTAAATCTA
>NW_006922730.1:118412-119130 GCF_000298275.1 Orycteropus afer afer | reverse complement strand
GTGAAAATGAAATACTACCTAAAGCAATCTACACATTTATCACAATCCTGATCTAGATTTCAACAAAATTTTTTAAGGACATGGAAAAACTAATTGCTAATTTCATATGGAAAAGAAAGAGACTTCAGATAAGCAGAACACTTCTCAAGAAGATAAAAAAAGTGGGAGGTCTCACACACCCAGATCTTAAGAACTACTATACAGACACAATAGTCAAAACAGCATGATATAGGCACAATGATAGACAGATAGACCAATGGAACAGAATTGAAAGTCCAGATATAGACCCATCTATCTACGCACAACTGATATTTGAAAAAGGTCCAAAACCCATTAAGTGGGGAAGAGACAGCCTCTTTAACAAATGGCACTGGCAAAACTGGATATCCACCTGTAGAAAAATGAAACAAGACCCATACATCACCCATACACAAAAACAAACCAAAGCTAGATCAAAGATTTAAATGTAAAACCCAAAACTATAAAATTAATCAAAGATAAAATAGGGGTAAATCTGGGATCCCTAATTTATGGCTTAAATAGACTATCAAGCATAACCCAGAATGCATAGGAGGTCAGAAGAGAAACTAGATGACTGGACCTTTTTACAAATTAAATTCTTATGGGCACCAAAAGACTTTGTCAAAAGAGAACCTGCAGACCGGGAGAAAATATTTGCCTATGACATATCTGATAAAGGACTTATCTCCAAAATCTA
>NW_006922730.1:113181-116392 GCF_000298275.1 Orycteropus afer afer | reverse complement strand
TAGAGATTGGAATTGCTATTTTCAGATGGTAAGGGAAGAGGCGGATCTATGTAAGAGATCCTGGATAGAGAGGGAGAACAATGTGGAACAAAATTCAAAATCATTTTGGAAAAAAAAAGGGGGGGGGGACATTTGGAAGCAATCAGCCATAGGACACGATAGCCCTCAACACCAGAACTAGATGGTGCCTGGCTACCAATGCCAACCATTCAAGAAAGGATCAAATCTGGAGGTCCTAGATAGAGTGGGAGGAAAAACATGGAACAAAGTCCAAAAAGTCAAAAATAACCAGAATTACCGGTCAGATGAAATCTGGTGAGACCCCTAATACTATGGCCCTGGAATATATTCTGCGTCTGGAATAAAATGCACCCCCAGGGGCTGGCTCTCAGCCCAATAGTTAACAAGATGTACACGCATACCACTCAACCCAGGATGATGCACCCACATACTCTATGGTAATACATCCCTTAGAGCAATAGACCACGGGACACGAGAGGACCAACATTCAAACTGAGGAAATGCAGGACAAACAGGAGTGCATAAATATGAGGGGCACAGGGGGAGGGTTACAGGGTTGGGAAGGGAGGAGACTGGGTTAGGGTTGGACATGGTAAATGGGGAATGAAACTAAATCTACATGTAATGTTGAATGTAAGAGAAGGTCTTAAAATAAAAATAAAAAGAAAAAAAAAGAAAAGATCTAAGGAAAAGTAAATAATAATAATAATTGGAACATGGAATGTATAAGGTATTAATTTAGGAAAATTGGAAGTTGTCAAAAATGAAATGGAATGCATAATGCTTGATATCTTAGGCATTAGTGAGCTGAAATGGATGGGTTTTGACCATTTTGAATCAGAAACCATATGATCTACTATGCCGGAAATGACATATTGCAGAGGAATGGTGTGACTTTCATCATCATAAAAGATGTTTCAAGATCTTTCCTGAAGTACAATGCTGCCAATGATAGGACAATATCCATACGCCTACAAGGAAGACCCATTAATACTACTATTATTCAAATTTACGCACCAACCACCAAAGCCAAAGATGAGGAAATTGAAGATTTTTATCAACTTCTGCAGTCTGAAATTGCAATCAAGATGTGTTGCTTATTACTGGTGATTGGAATGCAAAAGTTGGAAACAAAGAAGAATAACTGGTAGCTGGAAAATTTAGCTTTGATAACAGAAATAATGCTGGAGATTGCATGGTAGAATTTTTCAAGAACAATGACTTATTCATTGCAAATACCTTTTTTCAACAAAACAAACGTTGGCTATACATGTGGACTTCCCCAAATAGAGTACACAGGAATCAGATTCACTACATCTGTGGCAAGAGGTGGTGGAAAAGCTCAATATCTTCAGCCAAAACCAGGCCAGGAGCTGATTGTGGAACTACTCATATGCAAGTTCAACTTGAAGTTGAAGAGAATTAAAACAAGTCCACCAGGGCAAAAATATGACCTTGAATATATCTCTCCTGAAATTAGAGACCATCTAAAGAATAGATTTGATACATTGAACACCAATGACCGAAAACCAGAAGAATGGTGGGATGACATCAAGAGCATCATCCATTAAGAAAGCAAGAGGTCACTAAAAATATGCGAAAGAAGGAAAGACAAAAATGGATGTCAAAAGAGACTCTGAAACTTGCCCTTGAGTGAAGAATAGCTAAAGCAAATGGAAGAAATGACAAGATAAAAGAGGTAAACAGAACATTTCAAAGAGCAGCTTGAACAGACAAATCCAATTATTATAATGAAATGTGCAAAAACCTGGAGTTAGAAAACCAAAAGGGAAGAACACGCTTGGCATTTCTCAAGCTGGAAGAACTGAAGAAACAATTTAAGCCTTGAGTTGCAATATTGGAAGATTCTATGAGCAAAATATTGACTGACACAGGAAGCATCAAAAGAAAATGGAAGGAACACAGAGAGTCACTGTACCAAAAAGAACTGTTTGATCTTCATCCATTTCGGGAGGTGGCATATGTTCAAGAACCAATGGTACTGAAGGAAGAAGCCAAAGCTGCACTGAAAGAATTGGTAAAAAACAACGCTCCAGGAATTGACAGAATAACCATTGAGGTGTTTCAACAAAAGAATGCCCTGTTAGAGGCACTCACTTGGTTATACAAAGAGATTTGGAAGAGAGCTACCTGGCCAACTGACTGGAAGAGATACATATTTGTACCCATTCCAAAGACAGGTGATCCCACAGAATGTGGAAATTATCAAACAATATCATAAATATCACATGTAATTAAAATCTTACTGAAGATAATTCAAAAACCGTTGCAGCAGTATATTTACAGAAATTCCAGAAATGCAAGCTGGATTCAGCTGTAAAATGATCCAACCACTGTGGAAAGCAGTATGGTGATTCCTCAAAAAGCTGAAATTACAAATACCATTTGACCCAGCGATTCCATTACTAGGTATATATCCTAAAGAAATGAAAGCCAGGACAAGAACAGATATATGCACACCCATGTTCATCACAGCACTATTTGCAATAGCAAAAATTTGGAAACAAATTATGTGCCCATCAACAGAAGAATGGATAAACAAACTATGGTACATAGACACAACAGAATACTATGCAACACTAAAGAATAACATAGTATCTACAAAACACTACATAACGTGGATGAACTTGGAGGATATTATGCTGAGTGAAATAAGTCAATCACAGAAGGCAAGCATTGTATTAGTTCATTATTGTAAAAAGTCAAGGAAAGGTTTATATATGGAAAGATATTTTCTTTGTTGTTGGGAGGGGTGCTGAGGGAACACTGCTAGATAGGCAGAGACAAGTGTTGATTTGGATGAAGAAAAGGGCAATGTATGAAATGTGAGTGACCAACACAGTAATATTGAGGAAGAGGAAGACATTGTTGTTGTTGTTAGGTGTCGTCGAGTCGTCTCTGACTCACAGCGACCCTATGCACAGCACAACGAAACACTGCCTCATCCTGAGCCAGCTCTATTATTCTTGCTATACCTGAGTCCATAGTTGCTGCTACCGTGTCAATCCATCTAATTGAGGGCCTTCCCCTGTTTTGTCACCCCTCCACCTTACCAAGCATGACATCTTTCTCCAGGGAATAGTCCCTTCTGACAACATGACCAAAGTATGTGAGATGAAGTCTGCCCATTCTTGCCTCTAAGGAGCATTCTGGCTGCCCTTCCTCCAGG
>NW_006922730.1:111168-112236 GCF_000298275.1 Orycteropus afer afer | reverse complement strand
GGATCACCTTTCTTTGGAATGGGTACAAATATGGATCTCTTCCAGTCAGTTGGCCGGGTAGCTCTTTTTCAAATCTCCTGGCATAACCGAGTGGGTGCCTCTAGCACAGAATCTGTTTGTTAAAACATCTCAATGGGTAGTCCATAAATTCCTGGAGCCTTGTCCTTCACCAACTCCTTCAGTGCAGCTTTGACTTCTTCCTTCAATATCATTGGTTCTTGATCATATGCCACCTCCTGAAATGGATGAACATCAACCAATTCTTTTTGGTACAGTGACTGTGTATTCCTTCCATCTTCTTTTGATGTTTCCTGAACTATTCAATATATTCCCCATAGAAACTTTCAATATTGCAACTTGAGCCTTGAATTATTTCTTCAGTTCTTTCACTTGCCAGTATTTAATGCCAATTATTCTCTGATTTCATCTCTATCACACAGGTTTCAGCTTTCAGATAATATTTATTATGTTGAAGTAATCATTTTAGTGGAAAATACATGAGTTTTCCTTCTCTAACAGGTTTCCTCCTTACCCAGATTTCGGCTTTCACAGATTTTACTGTATTACTTTACTGATTGTCATTTTTCAGTCTTCACTTTGTGCTAATCACTGTTCTAAGACATTTCATGTATTACTTAATATAATTATCAGAATTATTCCATGAGTCAATTGGGGTTACCACCCTCAGTGACTAGGTGAGAGAACTGAGGCATGATTACTTAATTCCACATCTAACAAGTGAGTTAGAAGTTAGAATGATCATATTGTAAAATTTTTGTAAGTACATTTTCCTCCTCTCTGAGTTTACAACTATTATAACTTTCTGGTTTTTCTAACTGGTTTCTTGTCTTATTGTTATGATTTTGTAGTAGTTCTTTACATATTCTGAGAATGCCATCCTTTATATATCAGTTATATTTCTTAATCCATTTTTGAGATACATGTATTAAATTATCTCATTACAATTGAGAAATTTTCCATTTCTTATAACTCTGAAAGTGTTTTCTTATATATTTCTAGGCTAAGAGTTATGATTTACAAACTGTTCATTTTTTTTTTAATTTTTTA
>NW_006922730.1:100122-103708 GCF_000298275.1 Orycteropus afer afer | reverse complement strand
TCAGGGGTCCAAGATTATCTTCTGTGTCTGTGTTAATTGGTTTCCCTTTTCTTTGTTGAAGAGGGTATGTGCAATCCGTCTGCCTAGTCCGCCATCTTGCCCCACCTCCTCCCAAACTGTTCATTTTTATATAATTTTTGTTCCTTGTTCATTTATCACTATGTAATATTCACCTAAGGAGCTCTGGTACTGTAGTGCCTAAGGCATTTGACTGCTAAACAGATGGTTGGTGTTTCAAATTCTCCAGCCACTCCTCAGAAGGAAGACTGGGCAATCTACTTCTGTAAATATTTACTGACTCGGAAACCCAAAGGGGGTCACTATGAGTCAGAATCTACTTGATGGCAGTGAGTTTGGTTTTTCGGTTAGGAATAACTTCTTATATTTCCATTATATTTGATTTAATATTCATATTACTATGCCATCTTTCTTTTTTGACTAGTTTTGCCATCTGTCATTTTGCTTGTAATGTCACTGTCCCACTTATGAGGTAATTATACAACTTGCTCCTGTTGATGTCAGACTTCATTGTATGAGTTACTTTGGCCAAACAATATAAACAGAAGTGATGTGTGTCACTTCTAAGCATGAGATTTAAAAGCCATCATTTTGTTCTTCCATTTTCTTTTTTTCCTTTGCTATGAAACTACCAAAATCATATAGAGACTACTCCACCAGCCTGGTTCTTGGATGGAAGGCAAATAGAGTAGCATGGGAGGTAATCCACAAAAGACATACAATATGAGTGAGAAATAAGACTTTTTTTTGGAATCTACTAAGATTTTTATGGTCATTTTTTTTTTAATTACAGATTAAAGCATTCTAATGTGATTGATAGAAGGCCTGTATGTGAACTAAATTCCTTCACAAGTTCACCTCTATGTCATTTAGTTCTCTATGCGACAAGGAAAATTTATTTTCCTTATTTCAAGCTCAATAATGCTTTAAAAGCTTTTGGGGTTATATTTTACAGATTTTTCGATGTCCTTGATGTAGAAAGGGAAAGTCCCTTAATAACTCAGATTATCATATTTATCCTATAATCCTAGAAAATATTACAATCATTGACTTTAGAAATAAAAAATTAATACTCAGATGCTTAGCATTTATTTTGGAGATTTTGGTTCTGTTTTCAATTATCAATAACATCATAAGAATATCAGTGTTTAAATACTGAAGTCCAAAATACATTATATTCTTTTTCTCTCATTTGTTTCATGAAACAATATAAATAATAGTGGTTGACGCTAAGTACCAAAGCTTGCTTGAATATGGCTTTCTTAGTTTTTTGGACCAAAAATAATTGGATCTTCCAAAAGATTGTCTAACTTTAATCAGATAATATGACCATAATTATAATTTTAATAAGTTCATTTCCCCAAGGAAAATATGGCGATATTTACTAAAAATTTCACCAACTATGTAGAAAGATGTGTTCTTAGTTTTCTCCTTATGCTCATGTGCTTAACAAAGCTCTCTTGAAACACATTAGCAGAGGACAGTAGAGGCTAAAGTGAGCAGAAGTAATTTGGTACTTCAAGCTGAAGCTTAAACTCATGGCACAAAACAGAAGCGATATCATGGGAAAGCTGTAAGAGAAGTTTATGAACACAAATGTGTGTGTGTGTGTGTGTAGATGAGTGGGTATGTATGTAGTTGGGTGGTTGTAGGGTATGTGCATATATAATAGAAGATTTCTAATGGTTCAGTTTAAAAAACGTAAATGAATTTTTAAAGTGTAAATCTTAGTGAATTGAGTCAAACCCAATCACACTAATTTTTCATGAATATTAGAATCAAAATTTTGATATTATCTATAATTTGTACTTAAGCATTAATCTACATCTCCAATTTATGAATAACAGTGAAAAATTGACTACTAATCTATCTACAAACCTGTAGTTATTACAGGAATGAAAACATTACAGTTATTTCTTATCTATGCACTTCAGCTCTCTCATTGGGTATAGAATCATATTTAATATAGTAATACCTAAAAATCTACAGTTTCTTAAACACAATGATTTCTCATTACACTCATTAGAGAATTTCAAATGTTCATTTAAACAATTATACTCCTTTTTAGTGGATGTGTAAAATATACATACTACTTGGTTCCTTCATAATGAACCATAGGCACTTTTAGGATTAAATTTAATATGTTCTCTTGTCCTTGGAGAAACAATAGATATAAATGATAACACACTTTGCATATAATGTTATTAAGATTTTTATTGTAAGTTAATATAATTTAAAAATTAACAATAAGTACCATAATGAATACATTGGTGGTGTTGTTATGTGCCATCGAGGTGGCCCCGACTCATAGTGACCCCTCCTTGAGTTTCCGAGGCAGTATCACTACAGAAGTAGATTGCCCCATCTTCCTTCCAAGTAGTGGTTGGTGGGTTTGAACCGCCAGCCTTCTGGTTATCAGTTAAGTGCCTTAGGCACTACACTACCAGAGCTCCTAATGAATACATTATGGTAATTAAATACCAAAAGAATATATAAATATCTTACCTTGCTATTATCAGTTAACTTGAAAAAGTTGGTTGTCAGTGAATAATTCTATTTTAATTGAACATACATAAAATCAATTGGCTGAAAAAAATTGCAAATATTCTTGAATTGAATTTAAAGACAGGCTTATTACAGTCAAGCAGAGTGAAAGCACATCAATGTCAAAGTTTTACACATAGTTCAAAGATCATGAATTCCAGACTTTATGTCTGCCTGTGTTGACTTTTGAAGGGGGAAAGGCATGGAGAAGAGAAGACAATATACTGCAGGGGTCATTTTCATTTGTACCCTTGGCACTTACAGCTGTAAGAGAACAATAATAACAATAAATGAAATAAATGTAATAAATGAAAATGTTATAGGAAACAGGAGCCTCAAAATGAAGTATTTGGGAAGTATGTAAAAGAATATGGTTTGTTTGTTTACTTGTTTTTATCAAAAGACTGCCCTTTTTAATGAAAATATCACTTAAGTTTGTCTTATAATAAGCAAACAGAAAACAGGCAGGTTTTTATTTTCTTAGGATTATTGGTTCTAAATCATTATTTTGAAATCTTTCAAACCCATTGCCAACATATTTCAAAACTATCTCCTAAGTCAACAACGATTTTGAGTTACTGGTGTAAAGTATCCCAGTAAATCATAGCATGTTTTTAAACATTATTTGATTCTAACTCTAAGGATACTAATTATTCCCATATTATAATTATTTAAGAAGCTTTTGTTTAAATCAAATACTTAGAGAGTTAGGATTTTATGGAAAATATAATTCATATCTAACCTTAAAAGTTCTTTAATATTATATTTGCATAAAACATCACTCAAATGATCTTTACCAAGGTAAATAAAATCAGCTTTACTTGACTTAAAATCCAAAACCAAAAGGTCCCTAGATGGCCCCAAAAGTTTGCATTTGGCTGGTTACCAAAAGTTTGGCCTTTTGAATCAAATCAGCTTCACCATGGAAGAAACGGGCCTGGTGATCTACTTCCATGCAATCAGGATGTATTAATTATCACTGGTGACTGGAATGCAAAAGTTGGAAACAAAGAAGAATCACTGG
>NW_006922730.1:94769-98727 GCF_000298275.1 Orycteropus afer afer | reverse complement strand
TTTGCTGTTCTTTTTCTAGTATTTGGAGATGTTTGATTAAAGTGTTGATTTTGATTTTTTCTTCTTTTTTAATATGTGCATGTATTGATACAAATCGTCTTCTGAACATTGTTTTTGCTGCGTCCCAAAGATTTTGTATGCTATATTTTCATTCTCTTTTGATTCAAGGAATTTCTTTTCAGTTCATTCTGTATTTCTTCTATCATCCAGTAATTTTTAAGCATGGTGATATTCAGTTTTTGTGTATTTTATTTTTTTCCTTGATCTTCCTGTAGTTAATTTCTAATTCTATAACATTATGATCTGGAAGAGGCTTTGTAGTATTTCAGTGTTTTTAAATTTATTGAAGTTTGCTTTGTGGCTTAACATATGGTCTATTCTTGAGAAAGTTCATTGTGTACTGGGAAAGAATGTATAATGTTCTGTTCTTGGTTGGAGTGTTCTGTACACATCTGTGAGGGCCAGTTGGTTGCTTATGTTGCTTAGATCTTATCTTTGTTGTTTCTTTCTAGTTGCTCTGTCTTTCATTGAAACTGGTATATTAAAGTCTCCTGCTGTTATTGTGGGTTTGTCTATTTCTCCTTTAAATTCTGTTAAAATTTGATTTATATAGTTTGGGAATCTTCTGTTGTGCATGTAAATATTTATTATGGTTATATACTCTTATTTGATTGACCATTAATCATTATATTTCTCCCTTGTCTCTTTTGCTAGTTCTTTCCTTAAAGTCTATTTTATCAGAAAATAATACTGCCACTCATGAACTTTTTGGTTGTCATTTGCTTGATATATGGTATTCCACCCTTTGATTTTTAGCTTATTTTTGTCTTTCTGTCTAAGATGTGTCTGTATAAGACAGCATATTGATAGTCATGTTTTCTTATCCATTCTGCTACTCTCTATGTTGAGTGGTATGTATAATCCATTTACAGTCAAAGTAATTATTGATAGGTATGACTTTATTGTTGCCGTAGTTCTGTTTTTTTTGTTTGTTTGTTTGCTTTTTATGATGATGATGGTTTCTTTGCTCCATATATTTTTCTGTGCTGAGCTCATTTTGGTTATGGAGCTTCTTATAACTTCTTTATTGCTATTGTCTTAGTGTGTTCTGATTTTCTTCTTTTTTAATTTTTATGTGAAGGGTTATGAAAATTCTTTGAGGTTGCATTGTAATTTATTATTATCTTCTCAACTATAAAGCAGTCCATACTATCTTGATATTGTTTTGTCTTCCTCTCTATTTGGAAGTTCTGTAACTACATCATTTATTCCCCCTTTCTGCTTTGTGATTATCATTGTTTACAGATTGGTGTCTCCGATTCTCTATTGTCCTTAATATAGGTTTATTTTATTTTTGATACTTCTAATTCTGGGATGATTTCCATTTGATGTTGCCGTATATCTTAATTTCTAGTTGTTGTCTGTCTTTAGTGGTTCTCTGTCCAGAAGAATCTGTTTAGGATTTCTTGTAAGTTTGGTCTGATTTTTGCAAATTCTCTTACTTTCTGTTCATCTGAGATTGTCCTAATTTTACCATTGTATTTGAAACACTACTTTGATGGATCTATAATGCTTTTTTAAAAAATTTTTGTGATTTGGGTGAAAATTTATACAGCAAATTCATTTTCCATACAGCAGCTCACATATACTTTGTCTCATGACATTCACTGCAATTTCCCACAATGCAACAGCTCCCCTCTCAGTTCCTCCCCTTAATTACCTCTTCCCTGTGTCCTTCCCTCCCATGCACTTCTGCCCCGCAAGCTGTTTCCCTGTGCATACACAGCACTTCTATTCTCACATTATTTTTTCTCTCCAAGGATGTGTCTACTTAAGGTAAGTGTTCAACTCATATGCCTGTCTTTTGCTTGGCTGGAAGCCACAGGAGTGTGTTCAATTCCATGGATATGTAATTATTGATGTACATTTTTTTTCTTTCAGCATTTTATATATGTCATCCCATTGCCTTCTTGCCTGAATGGCTTCTACTGATAAATCAGAGTTTAGTTGTTTTCATTCTTCTTTGCAGGTGACTTTTTATTTTTCCTGAGCTGCTTTTAAGATTTTTTCTTTGTCTTTGATTTTCGGAAGCTTGATTATGATTTCTATTGATGATTTTCTTTTGGGGTCTATCCTATTTGAGGTTCATTGAGCTTCTTGAATGTATATCTTCCCATCTTTCATGATATTTTATTCTAACAAACCTTCAACAATGTTCTTTTTTTTCTTTCTTTTTTTTAAATCTCTTTCTGTTCTGGAATTCCAGTTTCACATAAATTAGTCATCTTCATGGTTTCCCAAATGATTCCTGAAATTTCTTCATTTTGTTTAATTATTTTTCCTGACTGTTCCTCCGACAGATTGGTGTTGACAGATTTGTTTTTAATGGCACTAATTCTGTGTTTCATTGATTCAATTATACTCGTTTGTCTTTCTAACACATTATCAATTTCTGAAATTTTAGTATTAATCTTTTGACTTTCTATTTGCTGTTATTGTATGTTTTCTAATTTTTCTTTTATTTTGCCAATTTGTTCTTGTACTATTTATGTATTCATTTATTTTTAATTCTTCTAGAGTTTTGTCTGTGTTTTCCTTGATTTTGTCTGTGGTTTCCTGGAACTTTCTATCAATCTGTTCAAGGTACCTAAATATAATTGTTGTTTGAATTCCTAATCACGTAATCCCACAAACATTTCTTATTTTTTTTTTTTTTGCCCTATACTTAGCTCATTTGTTTGAAGCATCATGTCCTGTTTTTGTGTGTGATTTGAAGCTTTCTATTGTATCTGAGACATTGTAGTGTTATTATATTAATTTGTTGAATATATGTTGGTTTGCTTCACTATAATTTTTTTTCTTTTGTTCTTTTTTAATGTATCTAGGAAACAAGACATTTGTGTTACTCTGGTCACTAGTTTGACAACAGTAGGACACTCATATCCTGTCTCCAGGCATATTTGGTAACAAGTGGGAGTGTGGGTGCAAATATCTGATCACTGATTATACAGAGCTACTAATGGCAGGCTGAGCACATCTTGACTATAGTCTGTAATTTGTCTAGTAATGGCAGAGCAAGTGGTGGCATTTTCCCAGTGTGTGCAGCAGCAGGTTTGGGTAAGTATGGTTGTGTTGGGTCACTGGATCCCAACTGCTGAGGGATGAAAAAGAAGGTAAAGGGGAATGTAGGAAAGGAGAGGAAGAAAAAAAAATAAGAATGAGAGAAGTGAGACCTAAGGAGATATAAAAAGAGGAAGAAGGTAAAGCAAAAGGAGAAAAGGAAGAACAACAACAACAACAGAAACAAAGAAACAAGTGGCAATTGGCAGCCACCAAATATGACTGTGGTGGAGATGTGGCATTTGGTCCTTGTTAGCATGCACTACTAAATATAGAGGGTCAGGGACAGCACTACTGAACATAGAGGTGGTGGGAGGCAAGGTACACATTTAGTTGGATTAATTTTTTGAAAAATGAAGGAAGGACAAATATAATGGTGTGGGTAAGGGGAAGAAAAAGGAAACAGAGAAGAAAGAAAATGAGGAAGTTAAGAGGGAAGGACTGAGAAATGGTGAAAGAAAAATAAAGAAGAGGGAAGAGAAAAAAGAAACAATAACAGATGCAAGTGTTAACTGCCAAGCAAAGCTGCAGCAGGGACATGTAGCTCAGTCTAGGAGAGCTCACACTGCTGTCCATGGAAGGATAAGGCAAAGGAGGTTGAGGCAAGAACAAAAAGAAAGAAAAGAAGACAAAAAAAGATAGGGCAAAGAAGAAGAAAGAAAGAAAAGTAAAGAATAGGAAAACAAGAGGGAGAAGAAGGAAAACTAAGGAGACAGAAAAAAAGGAAGAAATAAAAAATAAAGTAAAAACAGCACAGTACTGTCAAAAGGGCCAGCCACCAAACACTCCTGCAGCATTTGGCCAGTGGGGGTAGAGCTGGGGGGATAGATGTTACTAA
>NW_006922730.1:91388-94669 GCF_000298275.1 Orycteropus afer afer | reverse complement strand
GGCACTGGCAGTGGGAAATTTTGACCAGCCACAGTGTGGGTGAGGGTGTCGAGAGCCACATTTTTTATTACTGGGAGGTTGTGCAAGGGAAGGAGGAAGGACACACCTCTCTGGTCACCTGATTCCTATCTAGGTGCCATTGAAATCCTAGACAACTGGAACCAGTTTCCTTATTTCTGCTCCAATCAAAACACTGCTTGCAATAATTCAAAATGGCTACACTGTGCTGGTTAGCAGTTTACAGGTCTTTGTTCTCTGTTTTTGTCCAGTCTCTTCCTCTCATAGGTATTTGATCTACTTCTTTATCCTTTCATTTGAAGCTCTGGGACCCAAGATTGTCATCCATAACTGTTTCCCTTGTTTTTTGAGTCTGTTGTAGAGGTTCTGTATAGTGTTTCTACCTAGTCTGCCTTCTTGAAACCAGAACCATCAATATAAATGTTGTTTATGGTGGTAGTTATGTTAATATTAATAATAAAATGAATTGTGCTTCTTAATTAATAGCAATAGCTTTCTTAAAATAGTGATTTTCCCATACAATCTAACATTGGTAAACCTAACTTTCCCCTAAAATATTTTGTATTGGAGTATTCTAAATATTTTGTGTGTCTAGTCAATTAGAATAAATAAGTGGTCAAAAATCAACTTATAGACAATAAACAACAACAACAAAAAAAAAAACACCTAATTACCATCAAGTCGTTTCTGACTCATAGCAACCCTCATTGGGTTTCTGAGGCTGTAAATCTTTAGAGAAGTAGATCACACAGTCTTCCTTCCACAGAGCAGCTGCTGGGTTTGAACCACTGACATTCTGGTTATCAGTCAAGTCTCTTATCTACTACATCACCAATTACTCTTTTTTTTTTTTTTAATAGACTAATGGAATTCTGAAATATAGCATAGATCCTTTATCTCATATATTGGATTGAACATTGCCCTCTCCAAATTTCATGTTCACCTGGAACTGCAGTATGCAGCCTTATTTGGAAAGTCTTTGCATATGTGGTTAAATTAAGATGAAGTCACACTGGATAAAGGGGTGCCCTAAACCCTATGATTGATGTCATTGTAACAAGAGAACACATAGAGAAACACATGGAGATGAACATCATGCCATTGGTGTGCTGCAGCTATAAGACAAAGAATGCCAAGGATTGCAGGGGTCATCAGACACTAGGAAGAAGGAAGGAAGCCTTCTATAAAGCTGCTCTGCAGGAAGAAGATGAAATAATGTACTTCTGTAAAGATTTACATCCTTAGAAACCCTATGGTGGTCGCTAAGACTCAAAATCAAATTGATGGCAGTGGGTTAGCTGAGTCACAAAAGTCATAGTGACCTAGAGTCTCTATGTGTCTTAATTGACTTGATGGCAGTGGGTTTGATTTGATTTAGCTAAGGACTTTGGGGAAGTTATCTGTTCTCTCTGTAAGTCAGTTTTCTTATCATTACAAAAAAGATAATAATATTATTTACTTTATTGATGGCATAGTGCCTAAAGCATTTGACTGCTAACCAGAAGGCTGGCAGTTCAAACCTACCAGCCACTCCTCAGAATAAGACTGGGCAATCTATTATTTACTTTATTGATGGCATAGTGCCTAAAGCATTTGACTGCTAACCAGAAGGCTAGCAGTTCAAACCTACCAGCCACTCCTCAGAATAAGACTGGGCAATCTATTTCCTTAGATATACGGCTTCAGAGACCTGAGAAAGGGTCACTATGAGTCAGATCCAACTCGATGGCAGTGAGTTTTTTGTTTTGTATAGCGTTGCTATGAGGATTAAATGAGTTCATGCATTTCAGGAAATTGAGAAATCCCTCACACAGAAGTGTTGCTCAATAAATATTATTTATTATTATAAAAATGAAATACTCGCATTTCAAAATTAAGTGTAAAAAGCATAGTCTATGTATATGATTCAAAATTCCCAGTGGACCAAAAAAGTACATCACCTTTTTCCAGAGACCATGTTGTTTCTTACAGGCAACCAATTTTATCATCTCAATGTATATTCAACCAGGATGATCTAAACACATCTATGTATATTTCTAGTTCCAAAGAGCTCTTCTCTTTTTCACGCATTGTGTTTTGCAGTCAATGTGCCCTTTCTACGTGTAAATTCATTAAAAAAATCTGGATATCAGTGTTCTTGAAACTGAGTGGTGTAAGGAGGGGAAATGGTTTCTCAACATTCTGCATTTGTTCTTGTGTTTTTGATATAGTATCTCAATACCATTTTTTTTCCCTTTAAATGCTAAATTGACTATTTTACGGTCCAACTAGAAGTCCATAAATTCCCCTTCTTGAGCTGTGGATTAAATCCATTACCCAACCACTCCCTTTCTTCAGATTTCACAAGCCTGGGCAACTATGCACTCATCCTAATTGCCCTAGGACCAGGTACTCAACAAAGAGGAACAGTCCCTATGCCTTTGAGCTTGTAGAATTACTTGAAATGCTCAATCCCCAGTAAACCCTCAAAACCTAGTTAACCTCACCCTGCTTACCATACATAAGCATTCTCCTATAAGTCCAGTTCATTGTTATATCATCCCAGTGTCCAAACCACTGATTTGGCCTGCATCGTGCTATGCTGTGTTCTTTCCAGGTAATTATGAGTATAATACACAAAAGAAATGGAAGATGATCACATCAGATCACAAAATGGAGGATAATTACATCATTACACAACTGCAAAATTACAAAATTATATTACTGCCAAATAACTGATAATGAATGCCCAACCAAATTGACACATAATTTTAACTATCATCTTACTAATTGTCTCCATGAATGGCTGTCTCCTTTGTCATAAGTCCAGAAGAACTGAATGGTTCCCAGCTACCTTTACTGAACATTTAGTTCCTAAATTCCATAGAATAATTCTGATCAAAAGGGGAAAGTGCAGAAAAGAATTTAAAATTCTCATAGACTTTAGACTTTCTGGAGGTATAGAGAGAGATGAACCCTTGAAACTACTGCCCTGAGGTAGTCTTTAAACCTTAAACCAAAAATATCCTTTGGACTGTTCAAATATAGTTTAGCTTAACTAGTTAAAAAGGTCGGAAGCATTGTGCTCTTTTAAGAACTATCTGTGTGGGATGAAATTGACAACATCTCCTGGAAAGTTTTGATAGGAACCTTACAGGGCAGTGAGTTTATGTTAATAACTGAGGAACAACTGAGAAAAGGAGGGTCAGAATGGTTGCACAACTCAAAGAATGTAATCAATGTCACTGAATTGTACATGTAGAAACAGTTGAATTGGTGTACAT